>NC_066554.1:10161115-10196115 GCF_024679095.1 Eriocheir sinensis
CTCTCTGCTTTCCTTATATGTGTTTTTTGCTTCCTTTCCCTCCCCTGCTACGCTGCACTATGCCTGTTCCTCGTTCCCCTTCCTATTGACCTTAATCCTCTTCCCCTCTCTACCTTTCTTATACATATTCATCTCCCTTTCGTTTCGTCTACAATCTACAGTTTCTACGCAATGCTTACTCCTTGTTTTCCTTCCTCTTGTACCTTCTTCCTCTTCTCCGTATTTTCCTTTTACCGTTTTTTTTCTTCTTCTCGTTCCCTTTACCCTTTGCTTGCTTTCATTTTCCCTTCCTCTTGTCCCTTCTTCCTCTTCCTCTTTCTACTTTCCTTATGCTTTATTTTCTCTTTCTTCCTTCATTGCTCCCAGTTCGCCTTTGTCTTGAACCTTCTTCCTCTCTCTGCCTCTACACTTCCCTTATTTCATTATTTTCTTTTTTGTTTTTCTTCTTTAACTTTTCTCATTTCTTTCTACATTACTCCTCTTGTTCCTCGTTCCATTCTCTTCTCTTCTCTTCTCTCTCTCTCTCTCTCTCTCTCTCTCTCTCTCTCTCTCTCTCTCTCTCTCTCTCTCTCTCTCTCTCTCTCTCTCTCTCTCTCTCTCTCTCTCTCTCTCTCTCTCTCTCTCTCTCTCTCTCTCTCTCTCTCTCTTCTCTCTTTCTTCATTCTTTCTCTCTCTCTCTTTCCCTCTCCCTCCTTTCTTTTTTTTCTGTCCACCTCCATTTTTCTCTCCCTTTCATTCCTCTTTCTTTTTCCTCCTGCTCCACTTTCGTTCCATATTCCACCTTTTATTCATTTTTTCTCCTCCACCGCACGATACTCCATTTTCGATATCGCCGTCTACGTCACCCTTCGCTTAACACACACACACACACACACACACACACACACACAGGCAGAAGGGCAGCGGCAGCGAGCCAGATTAGATTATTCTTTTGTTTTTGTTATGATTTTCGCTGAACAGAGTAAAACTATTTGTATAATCGGCTGAGGTCGCGCGTAGTGCTGACTCTGCCACTGCCCGGGGGGGGGATTGAGGAGGGCGTGGGCGCGGGGGGAGGGGGGGAAGGGGGTGAGGTGTGGTGGTGGTGGGGGGGGGGGGAGGATACGGTGTGGGAGTTGAGGATAATACAGGGGAGAAAGTTGACCTGTATGATACGTGTGTGTGTGTGTGTGTGTGTGTGTGTGTGTGTGTGTGTGTGTTTGGACTAGAGAAGTGTGTGTGTGTGTGTGTGTGTGTGTGTGTGTGTGTGTGCATGGAAATACGAACAATACAAGCCTTGTGGACCAAATTAGCTACCCTGTCCCTCAGCTCTGTGTAAGCGAAATGAAACAACCTTCAGGACACACAATCACTCCCTTGGCTTATGTGTGCCTGCAGGGGGCGGTAGTTCGGTTTGCTTAGGTATGAACTCGGCGCGTTATATTGCAGAGTCAAGTGGCTATTACACTGGGCAAATTTTCCGTGGATCTTCAGTCAAACCACAATTTCCGCTGGTGTGGTTTTCATATTTCCGTGGTTTTCTGACGTGTCCACGATCTTCCAAAGCTACGGTAGATTTCACTGAAGGACGACGGTATTACTCACCATCATCATCATCAGCAATAACAAGAAACAATTGAGAACCACGCTAGCGGAAATCGTGGTTTGACTGAAGATCCACGGAAAATTTGCCCAGTGTAATAGCCCCTTAGGAGGCGAGAATCTGTTACCATACGATGTTAAAAGGAATAAGGGAGTGACATTGGAAGGTGCCCGTTTGCATCATCAATATATGAACAGTGTATTTGCATTAACATTTTTCGATCCTTTGTGTCGCAGAAGATACTCATTTTTTTCTTATAGTTTACGCTTTCCAAGGGAGGACAAGCTCATCTTTGCTCATCTATTGAATTATTTGCTTCGTTCAAGTCTGGTTCCTCGTTTTCCAGTCCCCCCTCCAAAACAACTAACAAACTACGCTGTTTTTTTCCCGGTAGCAGCGGGGATCATGTTTCTTAATGGTCCCCCCAAGCGAGAAAAATGAGAAAAAATCACCCCTCACACAAACCATTTCATAATATATATCAAAGCATTTGTGATCAGATTATGTATCATCTATTTTTTGGGGTTTATATCATGGCACAAATTTGGCCCGTCGCTGCTACACGGTGAAGCCACAAATTTGGCCCGTCGCTGCTACACGGTGAAGCCACAAATTTGACCCGTCGCTGCTACACGGTGAAGCCACAAATTTGGCCCGTCGCTGCTACACGGTGAAGCCACAAATTTGGCCCGTCGCTGCTACACGGTGAAGCCACAAATTTGGCCCGTCGCTGCTACACGGCGAAGCCACAAATTTGGCCCGTCGCTGCTACTGGGTTAAAAGTGGAACCAAATCAATTTTTAAAGTAAGCTCCTTGTATTACAGGCCTGATTTCTGCTTTTCTGTTTCACGATGCGGCAAAGTAATTCAACAATTCACGATATTTATTTCTCCGTGTTTGGCGTGTGTCCATTGAAGAGTGATTTTGTTTCATATTTGAGATAAAAGAGCCAGCAATCTTTGATGTTTTATATTAGAGATAAGCAAGTCATCGGTCTTTGATGTTTTTGCTATAATACTCCAGTGAAATGATCCTGATGGTGGAAGTTCGAACTCTGTTGACACACACACACACACACACACACACTCTCACTCTCACTCTCACTCTCTCTCTCTCTCTCTCTCTCTCTCTCTCTCTCTCTCTCTCTCTCTCTCTCTCTCTCTTCCCGCGCCCAAGCCACGCCCTACACCCTAGTCCAAACACACACACACACACACACACACACACACACACACACACACACACACACACACACACACACACACACAATAAATCAAACAAACAAGCACACAAGTAGGATGAAATAGAGACAAAAATTACTGAGTCAAATTGAGGAGGAAGAAGATACGTAGGAGGAGGAGGAGGAGGAGCGTAAGGAGATGGAAAATAATGAGGAATACAATGATGATGATAACGATTGCAATGGCGATGATAACACAAGTAATGATAAGAATGACAATACTAACAGAAATAGCAATAATGCCCTAATGATACTTAACCGTTTCCCCGAGCTCTACATCCCCTGTCTTCCCAGGAACGGGTGAGGACAGACGAAGGTTACACTCGCGTGGATCAAAGCAGAGAATCCCTCCGGTCACACAGCCCCCCGGGGGATAAGGTTGGAACCCCCTATCCCCCTATCCCTAGAGACCCGTCCCCCCTTTAACGCCCCCCATCATTCACGCCGCCCAAGCCCCCCAATTTGCCGGGGAACGCAATCACAGCTCCCTGACAAGGTGCTGAGTGAACTGGAGCTAAATCGGGTAAGAGGACCCACTTAGATTGAAAGGAATCGAACCCAGGGACCCTTGCTGGTGAGCGACGCCACGCATTACCAGGCTGCTTTCAATCACACTAATAACAATAATATTCGTAACATTAAGAATCTGAAGAGGAGGAAAACTTAGAGAAATAGAGAAGAACGGGAGAAGTAACAGAGTGATATGACTGAACAAATAATTAAAAAAAAAAGAGGAGGAGGAGGAGGAGGAGGAGAAAGACCACAAAGAGAAGAAGGAGGAGAAAGATGATGCGGAAGAGAAAGTGAATAGAAGAAGGAGGAGGAAGATGATGATTATGATGATGATGATGAGGAGGAGGAGGAGGAGGAGAAGGAGGAGAAGGAGGAGGAGGAGGAGGAGGAGAAAGAACACAAAGAGAAGAAGGAGGAGAAAGATGATGCGGAAGAGAAAGTGAATAGAAGAAGGAGGAGGAAGATGATGATGATGATGATGAGGAGGAGGAGGAGGAGAAAGAACAGAAAGAGAAGGAGGAGGAGAAATATGATGCGTAAGAGAAAGAGAAGAAGGAGGAGGAGGAAGATGATGATGAGGAGGCTGAGAAGGAGAAACAGACTGAGGTGAAGAAGAAGGAAGAGCAAAATAGAAAATAAAAGAAAATATAATGACTGGGAGAATAGTGAAATAAAGCAGGAACAGAATTAGCAGTTAAGAAAATAAAGGCCTAAAACAAGACACAAACACACAGAGCCACACCTGCACAAACACACACACACACACACACACACACACACACACACACAAGACGGAAACAAACAGAGCCACACCAAAAACAGGAAAAAACACACACACAGCCACACTTAAGACAACAAACACCCAAACACACAGAGCCACACCTAAGGCCCACGACACATCCCAGAGCGCCACCCACCTAAAACAGGACCCAGTAGACGACACATACACGTTAATACAATGATCATACAAAGCGAGGAAGATTAAAAAAGCAACGCAGATTTTTGCCGTCAACTCCCCGTCCAGGCGTGCCAGAAATGCCGGCCCGGACGTCTTTTTTCCGCTCAATTATTAAACGGAGTGTTTGAGTAAAGTCATTTGTGCCTTTTTTTCCCTTCCATTAAGCCTCTAATTGGCGAGCGGGGTGGTGGAGGAAGGGAGGGAGGGAAGGGGAGAGAGAGAGAGAGAGTCCTGTTGGCTATGTTGTTTTGGGGCGGCGATGGTGGTACTTGTGGTGGTGATGGTGGTAGCGATGGTGTTGGTGTTGGTATTGGTGCTGTGATAGTGGAGCCGGTAGTGATAATGGTGTTAGTGTTTTTGTAAAGCTGTAATATAATGATTGTAATATTGGTAGCAGTAGTAGTAGTAGTAGTAGTAGTAGTAGTGATAGTAGAAACATCAGTAGAGTCGCGTTGTTATTATAAGACATAAATACTAACACAACGGGTTTACATCCTCATTTCAATGCAAATAAGACCATCCTACGCTTATCACACACACACACACACACACACACACACACACACACACACACACACACACACACACACACACACACACACACACACACACACACAGAAACAAACAGAGAAATGCACAAACAAACATAGACACAGACAAACAAACACACAAACACACACACACACACACACACACACACACACACACACACACACACACACACACACACACACACACACAGTTACAAAGAAGCGGACAAAGACACAAACAAACATAGACACACACACACACACACACACACACACACACACACACACACACACACACACACACACACACACACACACACACACACACACTCACAGCTTATTAGGCCTCGGTTACAGCCTCTTTAGCCGGGTAATTAGGTGCCAGGTACAGGTGTGTCCGACCACCACACACCTGGAGCCCTGACTCTCGCCCTGACGCCTTCCCATTCTCTCTCTCTCTCTCTCTCTCTCTCTCTCTCTCTCTCTCTCTCTCTCTCTCTCTCTCTCTCTGTCTGTCTGTCTGTCTGTCTGTCTGTCTGTCTGTCTGTCTGTCTGTCTGTCTGTCTGTCTGTCTGTCTGTCTGTCTGTCTGTCTGTCTGTCTGTCTGTCTGTCTGTCTGTCTGTCTGTCTGTCTGTCTGTCTGTCTGTCTGTCTGTCTGTCTGTCTGTCTGTCTCTCTCTCTGTCTGTCTGTCTGTCTGTCTGTCTGTCTGTCTGTCTGTCTGTCTGTCTGTCTGTCTCTCTCTCTCTCTCTCTCTCTCTCTCTCTCTCTCTCTCTGTCTCTCATACCACCAACACCAGTACGATTGTAAATCTCGAGCATGCATTGCCTAATTTTGAAATAACAACCGATGAAGTCCTTAAAGCTCTCCATTCACTTAAAACAAATAAAAGTCCTGGACCTGACAAAGTATATCCAACTCTGCTGAAAGAAACAAAGAGCGAAATACTCTCCTCCCTCACAACCGTATTCAATATGTTCTTGCGACAAGGCATCGTCCCTTCAGATTGGAAAAAGGCTTACGTGACACCGATTTTCAAGAAAGGAGACAAAAAATTACCAGGTAATTACAGGCCCATTAGTCTAACTTCGGTTGTAGGTAAGCTACTTGAGGGCATAATTAGAGACAAAATTGTGAGTTACCTTGAAAGCCACTCATTGATTGGGGACTCACAACATGGCCTCCGAAACAAAAGATCCTGCCTATCAAACCTATTAACCTTTTATAACGACCTCTTCACTGTTTATGACGTAACCAAATCACTGGACGTAGTCTATCTTGATTTCCAGAAAGCGTTTGATAAAGTCCCGCATCATAAATTACTTTACAAATTAAAGCAAATAGGTATTGACGGTCAAGTAAACCAATGGATCGCGAATTGGTTGAGCAACAGACAACAAAGAGTAGTGATTGACGGATTTAACTCAGAGTGGGCGCCTGTCACTAGTGGCGTCCCTCAGGGCTCGGTCCTTGGCCCAGTGCTCTTCATTATTTACATCAACGACGTGGATGTTGGACTCAATAACCGCATTAGTAAATTTCCAGACGACACAAAGATTGGTAACTCGGTTCTCACTGACGAAGACAGGCAAAGCCTCCAAGAGGATTTGCACAAAATTTCAGCTTGGTCGGATAGATGGGAGATGCCCTTTAACGTAGACAAGTGCCAGGTCCTTCAAGTTGGAACGAGGAATAAGAAGTTCGAATACGAAATGCGCGGCGTTAAACTCAAAGCGTTCAATGCGTCAAAGACTTGGGGTCAAAATCGCGTCAAACCTCAAATTCTCACAGCAATGCATCGATGCAGCAAATAAAGCGAACAGAATGTTGGGCTTCATTAAAAGAAACTTTGTATTCAAGAATAAAGATGTAATACTCCCACTCTACAACAGTTTAGTCAGACCCCACTTGGAATATGCGGTACAGTTTTGGTCCCCCCACCATGCAAAGGATATTGCTAAATTAGAAGGTGTTCAGCGTCGGGCAACGAAAATGATCCCTTCCTTGCACAACAAATCCTACGAAGAAAGGCTTTCTACCCTTAACATGTTCTCTCTTGAGAAACGTCGCCTCCGAGGAAAACTGATCGAATGTTTTAAAATACTTAATGGTTTCACGAATGTAGACAGATCAACATTGTTTATGATCGATGACACTTTGCGCACGAGGAACAATGGCGTAAAACTCAGATGTAGACAAGTAAATTCAGACTGCACCAAATTTTTCTTCACCAACGTTGTAGTGCGAGAATGGAATAAGCTTCCACCATCAGTGGTCCAGTGTAACACGATTGACTCCAAAAATAAGCTCGACCGTCACTTCCTTCAACTTAATATCAACTAGAGTAGAAATGCAACGTTTTGGAGTCTTCTGATTAATGTAAAATCACTTAGGTTTAAGGACAGACCACCAAGTCTGGACCATGGGGTCTGTGTGGTCTGAATTTCTATGTAAATCTATGTAAATCATCCGTGTTTTTTTTCTTTTCCTCTCTCTCTCTCTCTCTCTCTCTCGGGTGTAAAGGGGTCAGCCAGATATTAATAACAATCCTTCCTGATATCAGTATACAAAAAAATATAAAAAATAAAAAAACAAAACAATAACAGCACCAGCGGGGGCAGCAACAGGAAAACAACAACAACAAAAACTTGAAATGCATCACAAAAAAAAACGACAATTTGAAACACAGCATCAACAACAACAACAACAACAACAACAGTAACACAACAACAGGCAAAATCAACACTGGTATTCCACCACCACCACCACCATCACCACCACCATCATCACCATCACCACCACCACCATCATCACCATCACCACCGCCATCTCTCTCACCCACCCCTCCCACCACCTCCACCATCACCACCACCATCATCATCACCATCACCATCATCATCACCATCACCACCGCCATCTCTCTCACCCACCCCTCCTCCCACCACCACCACCACCACCACCATCATCACCACCACCATCACCACCACCATCACCACCACCACCACCCCCACCGCCCTTACCAATAACTTTACCACTCATGAATAAAAACACCGGCTATATAACTGTATAAATAAAACATCAAAGAGAGGAAGCTACACAAACGATAACTAACGCATACTTCGCCGGAAAACAACAACATATGTGGTATCCTACATATTGCCACTACCTGCATGCGCTATTCCACCCACCCACACACACACACACACACACACACACACACGTCATTTTAAGGAAAAGTTGGATAAGAGAGGATATGGATCGAGACGGGACAGCGCGAGCATAATTATATCTCTTTTCCCGTATGTCACAACTAGGTAAATACACACACACACACACACACACACACACACACACACACACACACACACACACACATACACACACACGACGATGTAACTGCTCTCATACGCCCGAAAAAATATATATAACAGCGTCCCCCCTAAAAAATTAAGATAGTCTATTGCCACGACGCTCATTTTCGTTTCCCGTTCTTTTTCTGTAGCCTATAATCGTCGACACACACACACACACACACACACACACACGGTAATGAAGGTCACCCCCAAAATTATAACACCATCCAACCTCCCCAAAAATTAAGTTAATCTGTTGCCCGTGCGCCCATTTTCGTCTCCTGATATTTTTGTAGTCTGCAATCATGCGTACACACACACACACACACACACACACACACACGCACACACAGAGTCAGTCCTTCCTCCTCCTGCACACCACCACCACCACCACCCCAGCGTTGTCAAATTATCGTACTCATCCCATTGCCTTGTCGTAGTTTGACATACTATCGCGAAAATGAAAGAAAACCATCACTATTTAACATTTTGAACGATAACTTTAATTTTCGATCGTTATTCGTAAAGGTTCGAGAGTTTTAGGAATGAAAATGCTAAAAATACAATGTTCCGAGTACGACAGCTTGGCATCGCTGCACCACCCTCAAGTGTTTACCGCTCGTCACAGCCGTTCCTCGAAGCGCCCATTCAGCGCCGCCCCTGCAAGGAAGGATGAATTGGTGTAGTGAAGGGTGTTGTTCAGCCGGCACGCGAGCACAAGAGAGCAGCGGTGTATGAAATATGAAATAAACCTAACAAACAACACGTCAACAGCTTAACAAGTACATAATATACTAAAGGAAGACGGCGTGGATCATCAGCGAGCAGAACCGACAACCAACTCGCACCGTACAAGAGGGACAATAAGTTTATCAATGGCATATATTATACTTAATGGAATCACAGACAGGGTTATACTGAGGGAGACGCGTATTGAAGGGATGCAAATGGCGATGTGGCGTGTGATGAATGGTGTGATGGCGATAATAATAATAATAATAATAATAATAATAATAATAATAATAATAATAATAATAATAATAATAATAATAATAATAATAATAACAATAATAAGAATAATGATAATAATAATCTGTTGTTTTTGTTGCTTATGTTGTTGTTGTGATTGGAAGCTTACCTTAAATAGACTATGATGAGGGAAAGGTCTCTCTCTCTCTCTCTCTCTCTCTCTCTCTCTCTCTCTCTCTCTCTCTTTATTTATTTCGCTTTCTTTCTTTTCTCCCCACCTTCCTTTGTTTCTTTCTTTCTTTCCTTCTTATTTTTTCTTTCTTTCTTCTTTTCTCTCTGTCTCTCATCCCTGTTTTTTTTTCCCCTCTCTCTCTCTCTCTCTCTCTCTCTCTCTCTCTCTCTCTCTCTCTCTCTCTCTCTCAACAAACACACCATCCACGCATTTACGGAGGGATGTATTCATAGAGGAAGGAAGACAGGAAGGAAACAGGGAATCGAGGCAGGAAAGGAGGGAGGAAGCAGAGTAGGAAGAGGGGAAGGAAAGGAGGAAGGCAAAATTGAACAAAGGGAGAAAAGGGTAATGGAGAAGTCTGGGAAACTGCGGCTTCTGTTCATAATTGTGTTAAAACGTAAGAAAGAGGCGTAACAGGTGTGTGTGTGTGTGTGTGTGTGTGTGTGTGTGTGTGTGTGTGTGTGTGTGTGTGTGTGTGTGTGTGTGTGTGTGTGTGTGTGTGTGTGTGTGTGTGTGTGTGTGTTGGATTCGTCGTATTAAAGCATTTCAATATTGTATTTTTGCATTGGACCATATTGGCACACCAGGCCAGTCGGTGAACTCTCAAAGCAGTACTTCCCATAGAATTCAAGTTCTGTATTAGAGTGCGTCTGAGGCTGCCTCCAGGATACAAGGCCTTGGTACCGCCACCGCTCCAAGCTAACGACTGCACTCGCTTTACTCCTACCCGATTTCCTGACTCTATTTGACATGGAGAAAAACTGAAATCGGATAGAAGTGAAATGTGTGCATCATTGGCTTGAAGCGATGGCGGCACCATGGCCGTGTATCCCGGTGACAGCCTCAGACGCACTCTAGTCTATAACGTGAACTCTATGGAAAGGAGAGCTTAGAGTTGAGTGGCCATATGGGGCCCTGCCTGTATAGCCAATGCGGTCCAATGAGTCCAGCTTTTAATTTTACGTTTTCTGACCCACTGTCTGTATCATGTGTGTTTTTTAGGCTTATCCTGCGCACGTGTTTTCTTTCTTTAAAATTGAAGGAAAAATGCTTCGATGTTTTACGCTCTTGTAAGAGATAAAAACTATGGTCATTTTAATACATACAACTGCGAATAAAAGTAAAGTAAAAAAGTAAGAGTAGAAAGCTGCAGACGAAATGAGGGAAATAAAGGAAGTATCGAGTAAGTATCAGGACATCTCTCCTCCCAAATCTGACCTTGCTTTTGGCCACCTCTTCTGATTCTTTTATGGGAGCAGCGATTAGCGGGCTTTTTCTTATTATTGTTTTTTTTTTGTGTGCCCTTGAGCTGCCTCCTTTGTTGTAAAAAAAAGAAAGAAGTGTGTGTGTGTGTATATTTAAGTGCAAGAGGCTGGACTAAGTGCCAAGGATGAGGGAAACTAATGAGAGAATGGAGGGATGGTGGGGAGTGTGGCGTGAAGGAGAAAAAATAATCTTGGTTCGTGCTTCATCTTCACCTTGAAAAAAAAAAAAAATGATCAACTTTCCCTCGGTGCCTGTCATCACTTTTCCTTTCTAAATCTCTCTCTTTTATTTCTCTTCTTTGAGGCTCACGTATCTAAGACCTGATTCTCTTGCCTTTCCTTTTTGTTCAGCCAGACTGTTTAGTTTTTAGACACTTTTTTGTCAGTTTTTTATTTTGCAGCTTCGTTCCGTTTCTCTGGATATTCTACGTTTGTTTATTTCTCTGTTTTCATATATTCTGCACAACCATTTACGTCCAAAGAAAATAAATAAACGTAGAATATCTTGAGAAACGGAACAGATCTGCAAAAAAAAAAAAAAGATAAATAAATAAACTTACAAAAAAGTGGATAAAACTAAGCTGCCTCACTAAATAAAAAGGAAAGGAAAGAGAATCAGTTATTATAGAAAGACGAGCCTTAAAGAAGTCAAATAAAAACGAGAGATGTAGAAGGGAAAAGTGATGACAAGGACGTAGGGAAAGACAAAGAAACAACAAGAAAAAGAAGGAGACCGAGTACGTAGCAGTAAAAGTAGAAGGAGGAGGAGGAGGAGGAGGAGGAGGAGGAGGAGGAGAGAGGAATGAGTAAGTGACGGACTAGATTTTGCGTTGTTAAAAAGAACATGCCTCTTATCTCTTACAAGCGCGAGAAACACCCAAGCATTTTCTCCTCGGTTTTAGAGAAATAACGAGTCTCAGGTAACACGTTCGCTGGATAATCCTGAAAAACACACATGATAAATACAGTGGTTCAGACAACAACAACAACAACAACACCAAGTTTTACTCAGTTATGTAAGAATTCAATAATGGAAAAATAAAATAATTCTAAAATGCAATTCGACGCAATGAAGGGGAAATTGTATAAAAATAAGCTGCCTCACTAAATAAAAAGGAAAGGAAAGAGAATTAGTTATTATAGAAAGACGAGCCTTAAAGAAGTCAAATATATAAAATAAACAAATTTCATACAGTTCCCCCTTTATTGCGTCGACTGTTGCAGACTTTCCCCAGACGATACACTCGGTTGAAAGTATTGGCCGCCTTTTCTTCAGGAATTTACAAGCACCTCTTTATTTTTGCATCATTTTTACATGCAATACGAGATCCATCACTCCCAGTTTCACCACGCGGGCTAAATCCGTCTTCTGCAGGTATCAGTTTTCTTTCGTGTTCACCGGAAGCCTTGTCTCGGCAGCAGGTCATTGTTCACTCGCAGTGCTACGAAAGACGAGAATCAGGACGTCTTTTGAAGCAAATTTGATCATTCATTTCTTTTGTCACATTCATAAAGGCAAGTGTTGCACGCATTTCATTGTGTTGGTGCAGGTCGTAGTCTGCCTCTTTTAATGTGCGCAAAAACTCGCCTCTCCAGGAAAGACGCTCTTAAAATTTACCGATTTTTTTTTACAACAGAGGAGTCAGTTCAAGGGCATAAAAAAAGGTAACAAATGTGAAAAAAAGCCCGCTACTCACTGCTCCTATAAAGAGTTAGAGGAGTGGCCGAAATATAGGTCAATTTCGGGAGTAGAGGTGTCTTGATGCCCTCCTCTTGAAAGGAAATACAGATCCAGAGGTTCCAGAGTTTACCAGCGTGAGGGATGAAAGAGTGAAGATGCTGGTTAACTCTTGCGTAAGGGATTTGGACAGTAAAAGGATGAGCTTGAGTAGAAAGTCGTGTGTGGCGAGGCCGCGGGAGGGAGGGAGGGATGATGATGGGAAGAGAAATGATTACACATTCCTATCTTTTTGCTGTTCTTTTCCCCGTTCTCCTTTTCTTGTTGCTCCTCGTTCATATAATTCCATAAATTGAACTTAATGGCACATGCAGACAGACTAAATGCTAGAAAGGGAAATGTTCGCAGCTTAAAAAAGGAATAATCCACTAAAAGGGAAAGTTCGGACCTAGCCTTTCAGTGGACATCCTTGGTCTTACTGAGTTTTGGTCAAGACAAGAGCTGCGTTATCTGTGAAAATTAATACGCATAGGTGAGGAATGAATAGTGTGTGTGTGTGTGTGTGTGTGTGTGTGTGTGTGTGTGTGTGTGTGTGTGTTAAACAAATATATGAAAATCAGTAAAAACAATTCATTATACCATATATTCTCTTCTCTCTCTCTCTCTCTCTCTCTCTCTCTCTCTCTCTCTCTCTCTCTCTCTCTCTCTCTCTCTCTCTCTCACATCTCGGAGTCTCCTTCCTCCGCCTTTTATCCTCCCTCCTTAATCCTTCCTCTCAGTATCGCGCGGCACAATAAGAGAGTATTTCCCTGAATCTCTCGTCTCCTCTTCTTCACATTTCTCAATATTGTTTTATTTCTTCTATTTACTCATCCTTTTGTTTTGTTTTTATTCTTGTTTTTGTTGTCTTTGGTCTTCTTGTTCTTCTTTTCCACGTTCTGCTCTTCTTCCTGTTTCCTTTTCTCCTACTTTTCTTTATCATCACAATAATCATTCCTTGCTTATTTACTTTAAGAAACAACTTTTCCTCTGTCTTCTATTTCTTGTTTTTGTTGCTGCTCATGTTCCCTTCTTCTCTATCCGCTTAAAATCATTTATCCTCCTCCTCCTCCTCTTTTGTTCTTTTCTCTTTCCTCTTCCTCCGTCGCTCGCTTCTTCCTCCTTGACAAGTGTAAAATCATGCACTTTTGGTCCCAGAAATATACACACTTCGTGAGTGAGGAGACACTACAAGTCATACATGAGAAAACAGATCTCGGTGGCGCTACCAGCCGTGACTTGCAAAATAAGTTGGTGCAATGCTCGGGTGCATAGCGAGGAATAATTAGACGCCAGGAGTAATGTTGTATTTGTATGACTCAGTTGTATAGACCTCACCTGGAATACGCAGTGCCGTTCAAGTCCCCTATTATTATTATTATTATTATTATTATTATTATTATTATTATTATTATTATTATTATTATTATTATTATTATTATTATTATTATTATCATTATTATTATTACTATAAGAGACGATACTTAGAGAGAGGAAGGAGTGCGGACAGTACACGTTGTCTGTTCAGGGGCTCCCAAACACCTGAGACGCAGAGAAAGAGAAAATAAAAGGAAAATCGATGAGGGAGAAGGAGAAAGAGGGCGAGGGGATTCCAGTGACGCAAAAAAGAAAAAAAAAAACATTGCGAATGACCAGGTTTGTCACCCACCAGGGAAGGGAGAGTGGAGACGCCCAGGAAGACCGGGTCCGAATCACCGTTGCTATATTATCGTACTCAGCGCAGAGTATTTGCCGGTTTCTGACGCCTAACTATTACCAAGAAACATCAGGATCTAACTCTTTTAACGATAACTATAAATGAATTTCGTTATTGGAACCCAGAAGACAGTTTTGGGATAGGAAGTCGGGAAATATAAGCGGCTGAGTACGACAATCTGGCAACGTTGGTTCGAATCAACACTCTTGAACCAGACGGCCGTTGGGTAGCAAGCGCGTCCGCCTTATGACAGATTTTATATTTCGTCTTGCTGTCTGTCTGGCCGTCCTCCTCACTGGGTAGCCCACTGGGGGAGCCGGTATAGTCGCTGACAGTCCGACCATGCAACAGACCGTACTGGACTATATGGTACCCACCGTTGTCACATTATCGTACTCAGCCTCTTGTATTAATCGATTACCAACCCAAAACTGTTTCCTCCACTCCAATAACTGGCTTCATATATAGCTATCGTTGAAATGGTTAGTTATTGGTGCTTCTTGGCAATACTTATGAGTCAGAAACCAGAAAATAAGATGCTCTGAGTACGATAACATGGCAGCGGTGATGGTACCAGTAGCAGTGGTCCAAAACACTCGCCTGACGTAACTGACTGCTCTCTCGGCCACCTCGGATTCTTTACAGGAGCAGCGAGTAGCGGGCTTTTTTTTTTTAATTGCTGTTTCCTTTTTTTTTGTGCCCTTGTGCTGTCTCCTTTGCTGAGAAAAAATACAAGAACACTGAATCGCTCAAAGGCTACAGCGACGCTCTACGAAAATGGTACCATCACATCGTAGCATCGAAAATGGTACCAGTATGAAGGCCAACTCTTGCGGCCAACCTCTGTACGGTGGACAAGAGAACATTGCGGGGCTTTGACAGAGGTTTTCAAATAACCGAACAAATTTAGCAATGTCTATCAGTCCAAGCTTTCTACTTTCCAAACTAACCAGACAGCTTGAACAATGATCAAACAATCCAAGCAAAGCGATGCATTACAGACAACAGCAGGGGTTATTTCTCGAAGTCATCCGCCACTGGAACAACTTTCCTGCATAAATATTTGACGTAAAAAAGATCAACTTCAAGAACTGCAGGGATCGTCATTTTGTTGCGTCAGAAGTGAAATGAAATGTAGGTAAAAGGTGTTTCAATGTGCAGGTCACGCTGAAGTAAATGATGAATTGATTTAAAGGATATGAAGAAGAAAACAAAAGAAAACAAGTTAAGAAAGTAAAACAAACAAGCAGCCATATAGAAAAAAAAGAGAAAATTTTAAACCACTAACCAAACCCCCCCAAAAAAACATTATTCGGTCCTCGCGCCTCCCAAACACATTCCACACACACACACACACACACACACACACACACACACACACACACACACACACACACACACACTTAATCAGGCAGCCTCAAAATGGGCCATCATACTTTCTGTTGCCTACTGTCCCATGTTACTAAGTTTCCTCCTCCTCCTCCTCGCTCTATGGTCCTTTCTCCCTTACCCATACACTATATTCCACACTCGTTTATTCCTCCTCCTCCAACTCCTCCTCCACCTCCTTTTCCTCCTCCTCCTGTTCTTCCTTCTCCTTCTCCTCCCCCCCAATTCTCCTCCTCCTCTTTGTTCTATGGGCCTTTCTCCCTTGCCCATACTCTATATTACCAGTAGTTCATTCCTCCCCTTCCTCTTCCACTACCCCGTCTTCCTTCTCCTCCTCTTCCTCCTCCTCCGTCTCCCTCTCCTCGGTTCCGTCCCTTGAGGAAGACTTGTTTGTCATAACCTAGATGTCTCCCTCCTCCTCTGGGAACGTAAGGGAGACGAGGAGAGGCAGAGGGAGGGAGGATGGAAGGGAGGGAGCGAGGGAGGAAGGAAGGAAGGAAAGAGGGAAACTGCAGATAAGGAGAAGGAGGCTTGGAGGGACGAAGGAAAGGAGATAGGAAGATCTTTATGGTGTTAAGAGATCACGCCATCGTCTCATAACCGCTCTCTCTCTCTCTCTCTCTCTCTCTCTCTCTCTCTCTCTCTTCATTTTTTTTCTCTTTTTCTTTTCCGCTTTCTCATTATCTTTCTCTCTCTCTTTCTCCTTTTCTCTCTTTCCTTTCTCTTTTTATTCTCTCTTTTTCTGTATTTTTTTCTTTTTCTCTTTTTCGTTTACTAATTCCATCTCTCTCTCTCTCTCTCTCTCTCTCTCTCTCTCTCTCTCTCTCTCTCTCTCTCTCTCTCTCTCTCTCTCTCTCTCTCTCTCTCTCTCTCTCTCTCTCTCTCTCTCTCTCTCTCTCTCTCTCTCTCTCTCTCTCCCTCCTCCTCTCCCTCTCTCTCCTCTCTCTCTCTCTCTCTCTCTCTCTCTCTCTCTCTCTTGATAAATGATAGAGGGAAACTGAGAGAGAGAGAGAGAGAGAGAGAGAGAGAGAGAGAGAGAGAGAGAGAGAGAGAGAGAGAGAGAGAGAGAGAGAGAGAGAGAGAGAGAGAGAGAGAGAGAGAGAGAGAGAGAGAGAGAGAGAGAGAGAGAGAGAGAGAGAGAGAGAGAGAGAGAGAGAGAGAGAGAGAGAGAGAGAAAGCAGAGACAGAGACAGAGAGAGAGAGAGAAAGCAGAGACAGAGACAGACAGAGACAGCCAGCCACACACACACACACACACACACACACACACAGACAAAGGCGCAGCAGTCGAGAATAAAGGTATTGTGCAGCTGCCCCGGCTAACGAACTGTCTTATTACAGGTGTATCTCAGGTGACGCACTGACGGCGACAAAGAAAGGGACCCACGGTGACCCACGGGACGGAAAGTGGAGTCAGGGGAACCGAATGTACAGGAAAGAGGGAAGGCAGGGGAGAGGAAGGACACAGAGGGAAAAAATGAGAAAAATGATTGTTAGGGGCAGGAGGGGAGTGAAGGAGTGGGAGTGTGATTGTAGGTAAAAAAAGGTAAGAGAAGGTAAGATGAGAAGAATAAGTAAGGAAATGAGAGGAGGAAGGAGATGAGAATAGAGTGTAGGAGAATAGAGAAGAATAGAGACGAGATCAAAGGAACAGGGAGAATATGGAAAAGCTGAAATAAGTTGAGTTGTGATAGTTAGTAGGGAAAAAAGGGAAAAGAGAAGGAAAGATGAAAGAATAAGAAAGGAAATGAGAGGAGGAAGGAGATGAGAACAGAGTATAGGAGAATAGAGAAGAATAGAGACGAGATCAAAAGAGGAGGGAGAATATGGAAGAGCTGAAAGAAGTTGAGAAGAGAAAGGAGGAGATGAGGGAAGAGGAGAGGAGAGTAAATATTATAAAGAAGTGAGGAAATTAGTTGATAAAAAGAAGAAAAAAAAGGAAAAAAGACATGAAATTGAAGTAAAGGAGAGGAAAAGAGGAGGGAGAGAAAAAGAGAGGGAAGGAGAAAAGGGAAGAAAGGAGAAAAGATGATGAAAAGAGAGTAAAGAAGAATAGGGAAGAATAAAAACGAGATCAAAGGAACGGGGAAAGTATGGAAAAGCTAAAAGAAGTTGAGAAGAAAATAAAACCTAACCTTGCCTATCGTAACCTTGCCTAACCTAACCTAACCTTGCCTATCGTAACCTTGCCTAACCTAATCTAACCTTACCTAACCTTGCCTATCGTAACCTTGCCTAACCTAACCTAACCTTGCCTATCGTAACCTTGCCTAACCTAACCTAACCTTGCCTATCGTAACCTTGCCTAACCTAACCTAACCTTGCCTATCGTAACCTTGCCTAACCTAACCTAACCTTGCCTATCGTAACCTTGCCTAACCTAATCTAACCTTACCTAACCTTGCCTATCGTAACTTTGCCTAACCTAACCTAACCTTGCCTATCGTAACCTTGCCTAAGCTAACCTAACCTTGCCCATCGTAACCTTGCCTAACCTAATCTAACCTTACCTAACCTTGCCTATCGTAACCTTGCCTAACCTAAGCTAACCTAACCTTGCCTATCGTAACCTAACCTAACCTAACCTAACCTTGCCTAACCTAATCTAACCTTACCTAACCTTGCCTATCGTAACCTTGCCTAACCTAACCTAACCTAACCTTGCCTAACCTAACCTAACCTAACCTTGTCTAACCTAACCTTGCCTAACCTAACCTAACCTAACCTTGCCTAACCTAACCTAACCTAACTTAACCTATCACTAATATCTAGGAGATGATGAAAGAAAAGAAGAGGAGAGTCAACGCAATAAGTGAGCAGATTAGAAGATAAAAGAAGATTAAAAAGAGATAAGAGGAAATGAGATGAAAGAAAGGAGAGGAAAGGAGAGGACATTAGAGAAGGAAAACAAAGGAAAAGCGACACTCTGGAACAAAAGAAGAGAGGACAAGGAATGAAACGGGAAGAATGAAGTCGAAAAGAAGGGAAGGTTGGATGAAGGGAAGCATGAGGGTGACTATATTACCGAAGGAGAGTGAAGGGAAGAGGAAGGCAAGGGAAGGGAGAGAGGGAAGGGTAGGCTTAAGGGATAGGAGAGTAAGGGAAATACAGAAGGAAAGGGGACTGAGACAATACAATGGGAAGCTTAAGAGCGAGAGTGAAAGGGAAGGAGAGAAGGGAGGAAAATGTAGAGAAAGGAGAAAGGGAAGGGAGAGAAAGGAAGGGAAGGGAAGGGAAGGGAAGAGGATTATTAGCGTGGCGTTGGAATGCTTTGGGGTGGGAGGGAAAGAGTGAAAAAAATAAGGGGTGATGATGAAGTGGATAAAGTGAAGGGAAAGGTGAAGGGAAAGAAGAGGAATGGATGGGGAGTAGGAAAGTATGAGGCAGGATAGGAGTAGGACGGAATGAACATATCCGGTGATGTAAATTTTGTAAAACAGTGTTGGCTGACTCGAGGGATGGCAGACTCCCCACAGTTATTCACAGCACGCTTCGGAGAATTTAGGAAAGAGAGTTGGATTATACAGGAACCAAGATGGAAGGTGAATAGATTAGTACCTTAGATTAGCAGATGACAGTCTCTCCACAGTTATTCACAGCACGCTTCGGAGAATTTAGGAAAGAGAGTTGGATTATACAGGAACCAAGATGGAAGGTGAATAGATTAGTACCTTAGATTAGCAGATGACAACCGTGCCGTGAAAAAAATAATTCTTCATACTTCTATTCACATTTTCCTATTTCATTTCAAATTAGAATATGATCAGGATGAATATATTTTCCAATTGACCTCACCAATACGACTTTTTCCCTTCTTTTCCCTCTCTTTTTTTTTTAACTTCACACAGATCTCTCTCTCTCTCTCTCTCTCTCTCTCTCTCTCTCTCTCTCTTCCTACCAGAGGACATCACCAAGCTACAGGAATGGAACAAAAAGTGGCTTCTACAATTCAATGAAGAAAAATGTAAAGTCCTGTACCTTGGGAGGGGATATCCAGCATGCCAATACCACATGGAAACACTCCACTATCCACCACAGAGGCAGAGAAAGACCTGGAACTATATGTTTACAGGCTACCAGTGAAAGTAAAACTCGTGCATGCCAATCGCAGCGGACGGGTTCAAACTCGCAAAATATGTTCAAGGGACACCACAATAGAATATAAAATGAGGTCTGAAAATGAACATGAAGAAAGCAAAGGTAATGTACTCAATTGATAAAATGACAATGATAGAAAACGAAACACAAGTTGTGAAACACGCATGCCCTGGACAAACAGTAGTGCCAAATGAACCCACGAAAAAAAAAAAAAAAGCTTAGGAACGGGATGGGGCGCTTTTGGTAAACATGGAAATGTCATGAATAGAAACCGTCTACTCTCAGTGTGTAAAGGACGGTGCATGGCGGTGTGTCCTGCCAGTCGCAGCGAAGGGGTCAGCAGCTCGGCGCGTCACAAATTATTTAACCCGGTAGCTGCGGGGATAACATGTTTCTTAAGGGCCCTTCCCTCTAAGCGAGAAAAATGAGCAAAAAATCATCACTCACGCAAACAAATTCGTAATATATATCAACGCATACGTGATCAGTTTATGCATCATCTATTTTGGGGGGTATATGTCTTGGCGAAAATTTGGCCCGTCGCTGGTACATGGTAAAGCCACAAATTTGGCCCGTCGCTGGTACATGGTAAAGCCACAAATTTGGCCCGTCGCTGGTACATGGTAAAGCCACAAATTTGCGGCGCTGGTTACACGGTAAAGCCACAAATTTGGCCCGTCGCTGGTACACGGTAAAGCCACAAATTTGGCCCGTCGCTGGTACACGGTAAAGCCACAAATTTGGCCCGTCGCTGGTACACGGTAAAGCCACAAATTTGGCCCGTCGCTGCTACACGGTAAAGCCACAAATTTGGCCCGTCGCTGGTACACGGTAAAGCCACAAATTTGGCCTGTCGCTGGTACACGGTAAAGCCACAAATTTGGCCCGTCGCTGGTACACGGTAAAGCCACAAATTTGGCCCGTCGCTGCTACACGGTAAAGCCACAAATTTGGCCCGTCGCTGGTACCGGGTTAAAGTTGAGCAGCAGATGAAGAGGAATGGACACAAAAATGCTGGATATAACATACAAACAGGAAGACAAAGCATCATGGAGTATATGGAACACACAAAGATTGAAGATATTGTATTGCTTAAGAAAAATAAATTAATTTAGGCAGGTTATATCATGCATAGAACAGATGACGGACAACTAAAGTAATATATTGGCAACCCAGGAAGAGTGGCAGGCAGGGCATCCAAGGACCGACTGGAGGGATTGAACTTGAAGGCAGGAGATGAAAGGAGATGAAGAATGGGAAGGATGAGGAGAAATGGCAGGAGAGGGGAGGTGAAAGCGGGAAAAGGAAATATATAAGAGTAAGGCTAGGGAGGGAAAGGAAAGGACAAAGGGAGATAAGGAAGGAGAATGAGAGGGAAGGGCGAGGGGAAGCGAGAAGAAGGGAACAGAAGAAAAAAAATTAATACAAGACAAGACAAATGTAAGAATAAGGTAAGATAAGGATATGACTAAAGAGCAATACAAAAGGACAATGAGAGATAAGGAAGGAGAATGAAAGGGAAGGGGGAAAGCGAGGAGAAGACGTAGAAAATGGGAGAATGAGGCAACACGATAGCAGGATTGAGGGGCAGGAGGGAAGGGGAGAAAATGATAGCGTGGGAAGGGGAAAGAAGAGGATGGGAGTCTTTGGCCCCTGCAAACACCTGTTGTTGACGTTCCCAGCAGGTGAGGAAAGGGGGGGTGAGGGAGGGAGGGAGGGAGAGAGAGGGGGGGGAGGGAAGGAGGGGCGAGAGGGGGAAAGGGGAAAGAGAGAGAGAGAGAGAGAGAGAGAGAGAGAGAGAGAGAGAGAGAGAGAGAGAGAGAGAGAGAGAGAGAGAGAGAGAGAGAGAGAGAGAGAGAGAGAGAGAGAGAGAGAGAGAGAGAGAGAGAGAGAGAGAGAGAGAGAGAGAGAGAGAGAGAGAGAGAGAGAGAGAGAGAGAGAGAGAGAAAAACACACACACACACACACACACACACACACACACACAGACATACAGACAATATGAAGAAAATAAAAACAAAACAGGAGACGAGGGATGAGTATGGAAAGGCTGTGGAAGGAAGAGAAAACAGCGTAAAAAAATAACAAGTCAAAAAATGGTGACAAAATGGGAGACACTGTGTAGGGGAGAGAGGGAGACGAAGGGGGAGAAGAAGAAAAAGGGAGGGAGAGGTGTAATAAGGTTGGCAAAGGAGAGAAAAAGGAGAGGGAGGGAGAGGGGAGAGAAACGGGTAGGTACAGGGAGCTGGTAGGCGAAGAGAAAGGTGGGAAGGGGAGATGAAAGAAGATTAGTGAAGGAGGGGATGAAAGGGAGGAGAGAAAGGACGGAAAAGAGAAAGTAGAGGAAACTGACACATAAAAATAAAGGATAAATTGAATAGCAGGAAGGAAAGGGAACAGAGAAAGGAGGGATTAAGGGATTTGAGCAAACAAGGAACGAGAGATGGAGGAAGATTGGTGAAAGATAAAGAAAGGGAGAGAAGGAGAGACAGAAAAAGGGAAATAAAGAACGGTGAACAAAAAAACGTTAAAATTGAGCGAACAGAAAAAGGAGAATGGAAGTGATGATGATTATGAAGGTCAGATGTAAAATAAACTTGCAAAAAATGAAGAAACAATAAATGGAACAAGGAGAATGGAAGTGAGAAAATTCGTAAAATGATTATGAAGGTCAGATGAAAATAAACTTGCAAATAATAAAGAAACAATAAATGATGATAAATTAAGGTCAGATGTAAAATAAACTTGCAAAGAATGAGGAAACAATAAATGATGATAAATTAAGGTCAGATGAAAATAAACTTGCATATAATAAGGAAACAATAAATGATGATAAATTAAGGTCAGATGAAAATAAACTTGCAAAGAATGAATAAACAATAAATGATGATAAATTAAGGTCAGGTGAAAATAAACTTGCAAAGAATGAAGAAACAATAAATGATGATAAATTAAGGTCAGGTGAAAATAAACTTGCAAATAATAAGGAAACAATAAATGATGATAAATTAAGGTCAGGTGAAAATAAACTTGCAAAGAATGAGGAAACAATAAATGATGATAAATTAAGGTCAGGTGAAAATAAACTTGCAAAGAATGAAGAAACAATAAATGATGATAAATTAAGGTCAGATGTAAAATAAACTTGCCAAAAATGAAGAAACAATAATAAAAAGGAACAAATTTTGGGAGCTATATTCAACTCTTCATATATTCGGATATTCGCTCTCTAATTCATTTCTTGATTGGGAATTTTGCACTACAGGTGAAAAAAATAATTCTTCATGCTTCTATTCACATTTTCCTATTTCATTTTTTTTCCTTCACATGCGACGGAAATTAGAATATGATCAGGGTGAATATATTTTCCAATTGACCTCACCAATACGACTTTTTCCCACATTTTCCCTTTCCTTTTTCTTTTTTTTACTTCTCTCTCTCTCTCTCTCTCTCTCTCTCTCTCTCTCTCTCTCTCTCTCTCTCTCTCTCTCACCGTCGTCAGAAGGGCGTATGGAGCAGATTAAAGTCATTCCCTCGCGGCTCAGTGTCGGCGAGGAAGCGAGGACTGAAGGAGGAGGAACAAGCACACGGAAGAGAGGAAGAGGAGGAGGAGGAGGAGGAGGAGGATGTAAGAGAAGATAGGAGAGCGTAAAATGGGAAAGATAAGAATAGTATTATGGATTATATTTCTGGCACCATTCTACGTCATGACCTATTCTGCAACTCCGCACTCCGCCAAATAAAAGTCTTGGATGAACACCCGCCAGATTTTAATATACGGCATGAAATAAAATAAAAGAGGATTTTATTGAAATTTATGAGGAGTTTCAGTGTGTGGCTCAGTAATTATCGTACCCAGACCATAGTATTTACCGGTCTCTGACGCATAACTATTGCCAAGAAACATCAGGAATTAGCTATTTTAACGTAACTATGGATGAATCTCGTTACTGGAGCCCAGGAGACAGTTTTGGGGCCAGAAATCGGTAAGAATAAAGGCTGAGTACGACAGTCTGGTAACGCAAGAATGGAAGGCTGAGTACGACAGTCTGGTAACGTTGGTGAGGACGCACATCAAAGAGAGTTGTCTGGCTCATCGGTACACGAGCCAGCCTACCGCGAGGTGCTGGAACATCCGTCCATAGCTTTGTAGTGCTGTGCCTTGGGAATAAAATGACGCAACGAGAAACAACCGATGCTTAAAAGTTAGCTCCTCTTACGGAAGATTTAACAGCAATTATGGTAGTAGTAGTAGTAGTAGTAGTAGTAGTAGTAGTAGTAGTAACAGTAGTAGTAGTAGTAGTAGTAGTAGTAGTAGTAGTAACAGTAGTAGTAGTAGTAGTAGTAGTAGTAGTAGTAGTAGCAGTAGTAGTAGCAGTAGTAAGCATTGTTGTTGCTGTTCTTAATGCTGGTTTTAAGGAAGTAACATCAATAAAGTAGCAACACATCATCACTAGACTACCTCTCCCATGGTTCCGCACCCCGCCCGGCAGCCGTGTCTGTGGTGGCCGCGTTCGCCCTGGCGTGCACGCTTTGTGTTTGGCCAGGGCGGGCGGGCGGGCCGTGGGCGGCAACACAGCTGCTGGGCACTGCGCGGAACAACACTGACGAGCCGGCTCAGTGCTCAAAGCGTCTGTCGGAGCTGCGGTACTTATCTGTTTGCCAATTACTCTTCCGCCTGAATCATGTTGTGCTTCACACCTTACTGAACTTGTGATTTCAAATGAAAGAATGAATAGATTATAATTAATATTGCAAATAAATCAGCTGATGATGAATAATTGAATTTATTGCTAATTTATTGAATTTAGTGATCTATTATTGAATTAGCATAATAATACCCTTGAGCACTGTGCTTTGTTAAAGGCGATAATCCTGTTATCAATGTTGATGTTGTTGCTGCTAATGTTTCCACTGCTGCTACTACTACTACTACTACTACTACTATTACTACTACTACTACCACTGCTGCTGCTACTACAACCAATCAATCTACCACTATCTCCATCCCTACAAACACACACACACACACACACACACACACACACACACACACACACACACACACACACACACACACCTTTACCTTGTGGCTCACGTAGACCTTCCTTCTTTCCTTTCTTCCTTCCTTCCTTCACTTGTCTCCTTCTATCACCATCTCCCCTCTGCCCCCTCCCTTACACCCTCTACCTCCCTCCCTACACTCTTATCTCTTACCCCTCCGCCCTCTCCCTATATATTCCGTGTCCCTATTTTTCTCTATCATAAACTTTCCTCCTCACCTGACACCCCTACTGGTTTTCCTCTACCTGCCATCCCCTCCATTCCTCCCCTTCCTTCCTCCCTCCTTCTCTCCCTCGCTCCCTTCCTTTACCTTTCTTATTTCTCCTCTCCCTCCCTTTCTCGCTCTTTCCCTCTATCGTTCTCATTCCTCTCCCTTCGTCTGCGTAGCGACCTTCTGCAAAACATCATTATCGTTGACACAAGAACTGAAAAATACACAGCCTTCTCCGTATTCTTGGAGTGGCGGAGAATTGGGCAAGGGTCAGGCAGGAAGATTAAGGGAGGCGGGAAGGGAGGGAGGAGGGAGGGAGGATGGAATAGGGTGAGAGGGATAGGAGGAGGAGGAGGAGGAGGAGGAGGTGGAATAAAAGTATGAGATGAGGGAAAAAATGGGGTAATAGACTTTGGATAACGTATAAAAGTAACTGGTCTTGAGAAATGGAGTGTTAAAAGTAGTAGTAGTAGTAGTAGTAGTAGTAGTAGTAGTAATAGTAGAAGTTGAGGCGTGGACCGCAATAGGATCATGTTGTTGTTGTTGTTGTTGTTTGCTTTAGTCGAGGTAATAATACTAACGCAATCATAAACAACAACAACAACAACAACAACAACAACAACCACAACAACAACAACAACAACAACAACCACAGCAATAACAGCAACAGCGTAAACAATAGGATTATAAAAAAAGACATTAAAGAAAAGGACAAAACAACACCTGCTTCGCCACCACCACCACCACCACCAACAACAACAACAACAACAACGACAGCTACAACAACAATGGGGAAGGGAACTCCAAAGGTGGCTAAAAAATGCGGAAGAGATAAAAGGAGGGAGATTAATTAGGGGAGGAGAGGAAAGGTTACAATGGAGGAATGGAGGAAAAAAAATACTTAGTCGCGAGGAAAAAGAAAATATATTAGAGAGAGGAAGTAGAAGAGGAAAGAACATGGACGGTGGAAGTGTGTGAGAGGAAGATAGAGAGAGAGAAAGAGAGGGAAGAAGAAGAAGGGAAGGTAGGAAAGATGGCTGAAAGGAAGGGAAGGAAGAAGGGAAGAAGGGAAGAAGGGAAAAGAAGGAGGAGGAGGAGGCAGTGTTTGAGAGGAAGATAGAGAGAGAGAAAGAGAGGGAAGAAGAAGAAGGGAAGGTTGGAAAGATGGCTGAAAGGAAGGGAAGGAAGAAGGGAAGAAGGGAAGAAGGGAAGAGAAAGAGTTGGAGGCAGTGTGTGAGAGGAAGATAGAGAGAGAGAAAGAGAGGGAAGAAGAAGAAGGGCAGGTAGGAAAGATGGCTGAAAGGAAGGGAAGGAAGAAGGGAAGAAGGGAAGAAGGGAAGAGAAAGAGTTGGAGGCAGTGTGTGAGAGGAAGATAGAGAGAGAGAAAGAGAGGGAAGAAGAAGAAGGGAAGATAGAAAAGATGGTTGAGAGGAAGGGAAGGAAGAAGGGAAGAAGGGAAAAGAAAGGGAGAAGAGAAGGATTTTGGACTGAAGGAAAGAAGGAAGGGGAATAGAAGGAAGGAACAAGGGGAAAGGTAGGAAGGATGACTGAGGGAATGGGAAGAAGGGAAGAAGGAAGGAAGGAGGAAGGGAAGGAGGGAAAAGAAAGAGAAGGATTGTGGACTGAAAGAAAGAAGGAAGGGAAATAGAAGGAAGGAACAAAGAGAAAGATTGGAAGGATGACTGAGAGAATGGGAAGAAAGGAAGAAGAAAGGAAGGAGAAAGGAAAGGAGGGAAAAGAAAGAGAAGGAAAGATGAATGAGAGAAAGGAAAGAAGGAAGGAAAGAAGGGAAAAAGAAGAGAAGTATTGTGGAATGAAAGAAAGAAAGGAGGGATGGAAGAAAGGAAAAAGATGAACGTAGGAAGTAAGGAAAGAAGCAGAAAGGAAAGGAAGGAAAAATAAGGAGAAAGAAAGAACGGAGGAAAGGAAGGAAAATATAGAAGGAAGGAAGATGTAAAGAGAGAAGGGGAAAGGAAAAGACGAAAAAGAAGAGGGGAAAGTACGGAACGGGGAAGGAAAGGGGAGGAAGGGAAAGAGAAGAAGAATAGGAAGAAAATAGAAAATAAGATAAGAAAAGCAGGAACGTAGTTAAGAAAAAAAAATACAAAGCAAACAAAGAAAAAAAAAAAAAAAGGAATTACAATGCAGAATAAGGAAGCAAAACCAACGTGGAGAAAGGAAGAGTAGGAAAAAAAGGGAAAAGAAAAGGGAAAAAGCAACACTACGATTAAGGGATATATAAAACAAGAAAGAAAGAACAGAAACACAACACGGAAAATACAGGTAAAAAATGAAAGAAAAGGGAAAAAATGAAAATATGCCGGAAGGAAAATTCAGGGAGTGTCAGGGAGGAGAAGGGAAGCAAAGAGGGAGAGAAATGAGGGCAGTAAAGAGAGATGAAGAAGAGAGAGGCGGGGAGGAGAGAAAGAGAGAGAGAGAGAGAGAGAGAGAGAGAGAGAGAGAGAGAGAGAGAGAGAGAGAGAGAGAGAGAGAGAGAGAGAGAGAGAGAGAGAGAGAGAGAGAGAGAGAGAGAGAGAGAGAGAGAGAGAGAGAGAGAGAGGAGAGAGAGAGAGAGAGAGAGAGAGAGAGAGAGAGAGAGAAAGAGAGAGAAGAGAGAAAGAAAGATAGATAAAGAAGAGAAGAATTAGGAGGAGGAAGAAAGAAGAAAAGGCCGAGGAAGAAAGGAACCGGGGAGAGAGAAAGAGAGAAAGAGGAAAGTAGCGAAAAAAGGGAAGAAGAGAGAGAAAGAAGAAGATAGATAAAGAAGAAAGAAAGGAGAAAAGGCCGAGGAAGAAAGGAACCGGGGAGAGAGAAAGAGAGAAAGAGGAAAGTAGCGAAAAAGGGAAGAAGAGAGAGAAAGAAAAAAAAGAAGATAAAGGAGAAAGAAAGGAGAAAAGGCCGAGGAAGAAAGGAACCGGGGAGAGAGAAAGAGAGAAAGAGGAAAGTAGCGAAAAAGGGAAGAAGAGAGAGAAGATGATAAAAGGAGGAGGGAGAAGAGATAAAAAGATTGAGGGGAGATAAGAGAGAAAGAGAAAGAAGAGAGAGAAAGAGAGAGAAGAAGGAGAGAAGAGGAAAAGAAGAAAAGCCGTGAAGAGGAGAAAGAGAAGAAAGGAGAAAAGAGAAAGAGAGAGAAAAAGAAAAGAAAACTGGAGATTCGGAAGCAAGGAAAACAAAGAAAACAATAGCTTAGTAGAGAAAGAAAGAGAGAAGAAAAGGAGGAAGAAAAAAAAGAAAAGAAAACTGGAGACTCGGAAGCAAGGAAAATAAAGAAAAAAGTAGCTTAGTAGAGAAAGAGAGAAGAAAAGAAGAAAGAAAAAAAAAGAAAAGAAAACTGGAGATTCGGAAGCAAGGAAAATAAAGAAAAAAGTAGCTTAGTAGAGAAAGAAAGAGAGAAGAAAAGAAGAAAGAAAAAAAAGAAAAGAAAACTGGAGATTCGGAAGCAAGGAAAATAAAGAAAAAAGTAGCTTAGTAGAGAAAGAGAGAGGAAAAGAAGGAAGAAAAGAAAAAAAAGAAGACTGGAAAATCGAAAGCAAGGAAAATAAAGAAAAAAATAGCTTAGTAGAGAAAGAAAGAGAGAACAAAAAAAGGAAAAGGGTAAAGGAAAATAAGAAGCAAGGAAAAGAAGGAAAAAAAGTAAAGGAAGATAAGAAGCAAGGAAAAGAAAGAAAAGAGTAGCTAATGGAAGAACCAGGAGAAGAAAATAAAGAAAAAAAGATATGAAAAGAGTAGAAATCAAGAAAAAGGAAGAAAAAGTAGCTAAATAAAGGAAGCAAGGAAGAACAAAAAGAAGGAGAAAAAGAGTAAGAAAAGGGACACAGGAAAGGAGGAAGAAAAAAAGAGGAAGAAAAAAGTAGCTTGGTAAAAGAGGAAGAAAAAAGTAGCTTGGTAAAAGAGTAAGAAAAAGTAGCTTGGTAAAAGAAGGAAGGAAAAGTAAAAAAAAAAGCAGACAGGAGAAAAGGAAGCAAGGAAAAGAAAGAAAAAAGTAGGAAAATGTAAGAACCAGAAAAGTAACCAAAGAGGAAATAGTGATGAAAAGGATGCGTGAGAGAAGGAAAAGTAGTAGAAGTAGTAGTAGTAGTAGTAGTAGTAGTAGTAGTATAGCATATTGGAGGAAGCAATAGGGAACACAAGAAAGAAATAGAGAAAAAGTAAAAAAAAAAAAGGATTATGAAAGAGAAGAAAAGAAGAAAAAGAAGCAAAACAAAAGTGGGTTAACGAAGAAAGAAAGAAGGAACAAAAGAAGGAGGAAAAAAGGAAAAAAATGAGACAGCGAGCAAAAAAATGAGTAAACAGAATAAAGAAGAGAAGAAAAAAAAACACACACAAAAATATATTAAGACAGAAGGAAAGAAAGAAAGAAGGAAGGAAGGAAAGAAAACAAGAAACAACACAAGTAAAAAGAAAGAGTAAATAGAATGACGGAGAAAAAAACACACACCAAAAAAATATATTAAGACAGAAAGAAAGAAAAAAGGAAAGAAAACAAAACAAAAAACAAGACGAGAAAAGAAGAAAAAAAAACACCAAAAAAATATATTAAAACAGAAAGAAAGAAAAAAGGAAAGAAAACAAAACAAAAAACAAGACGAGAAAAGAAGAAAGAAAAAAAACACCAAAAAAATATATTAAAACAGAAAGAAAGAAAAAAGGAAAGAAAACAAAACAAAAAACAAGACGAGAAAAGAAGAAAGAAAAAAAAACACCAAAAAAATATATTAAAACAGAAAGAAAGAAAGAAAGAAAACAAAAAACAACACAAGAAAAAAAAGTAGAAAAGAAAGAAAAGAAGAAAAAATAAAAGAGATTCTCAAGGTAAGGAAAGATTAAGGAGAAAAAAGAAAAGCGAAAAGAGAGAAGAAAAATATAATTAAAACCGGGAAGAAGACACAGATAAGAGAAATGGAAGGAGAGGAGGAGGAGGAAGAAGGAGATGAAGAAGGAAACGGAGAGAAAGAGATGAAAGGGAAGCCGTATGGGTGGAGGAAGAGGAAGAGTGGAGGAAGAAAGGAAAGAGGGCTGAAGGAAGGGAAGAAGGAAGAGGAGGAGGAGGGAAAATGCAAGCGGAGGGTAGGGGGGTAGGAAGGAAAGAAGTAAGGCGTGATGAATGAATGAATGAATGAATGAAGGAAAGAAAGAAGGAAGAAGCAGGAAGGCGAGAAGGAAATAAAGAAGGAAGGAGGCGGAAAGGAAAGAAGGAAGGCGTAATGAATGAATGAATGAATGAAGGAAGGAAAGGAAGAAGGAAGGAAGGAAGGAAATAAGGGAGGAGACGAGAATGAAATAAAGAAGGAAGGAGGCAGAGAGGAAAGAAGTAAGGCGTGATGAATGAATGAATGAAGGAAGGAAGGAAAGAAAGAAGGAAGAAAGGAAGGAAGGAAGGAAGGAAATAAGGAAGAAGGCGAGAAGGAAATAAAGAAGGAAGGAGGTAGAGAGGAAAGAATGAAGACGTAATGAATGAATGAAGGAAGGAAGGAAAGAAAGAAAGAAGAAAGGAAGGAAGAAAAGACGGAAATAACGAAGGCGAGAAGGAAATAAAGAAGGAAGGAGGTAGAGAGGAAAGAAGGAAGGCGTAATGAATGAATGAAGGAAGGAAGGAAAGAAAGAAGGAAGAAAGGAAGGAAGAAAAGAAGGAAATAACGAAGGCGAGAAGGAAATAAAGAAGGAAGGAGGTAGAGAGGAAAGAACGAAGGCGTAATGAATGAATGAAGGAAGGAAGGAAAGAAAGAAAGAAGAAAGGAAGGAAGAAAGGAAGGAAATAACGAAGGCGAGAAGGAAATAAAGAAGGAAGGAGGCAGAGAGGAAAGAAGGAATGCGTAATGAATGAATGAATGAAGGAAGGAAGGAAAGAAAGAAGAAAAGAAGGAAGAAAGGAAGGAAGGAAGGAAGGAAATAAGGAAGAAGGCGAGAAGGAAATAAAGAAGGAAGGAGGCAGAGAGGAAAGAATGAAGGCGTAATGACTGAATGAAGGAAGGAAGGAAAGAAAGAAGGAAGAAAGGAAAGAAGGAAGGAAGGAAGGAAATAACGAAGGCGAGAAGGAAATAAAGAAGGAAGGAGGCAGAGAGGAAAGAATGAAGGCGTAATGAATGAATGAAGGAAGGAAGGAAAGAAAGAAAGAAGAAAGGAAGGAAGAAAAGACGGAAATAACGAAGGCGAGAAGGAAATAAAGAAGGAAGGAGGTAGAGAGGAAAGAACGAAGGCGTAATGAATGAATGAAGGAAAGAAGGAAAGAAGAATGGAGTAATGAATGAAGGCAGAAAGAAAGGAAGGAAAAGGAAAGAAGGAAAAGCCGAAAGGAAGGAAAGAAATCAGAAAACAGGTATTGAAGGAAGAAAGAAAGAAAGGAGAAAGGGAGGAAGGGAAGTAAAGAGGAAGAAAAAGGAAAGAAGGAAAAGCCTGAAGGAAGGAAAGAAATCAGAAAACAGGCATTGAAGGAAGGAAGAAAGAAAGGAGAAAGGGAGGAAGGGAGGTAAAGAGGAAGGAAAGAAAAGAGGCACTGAAGGAAAAAATAAAGAGAGAAAGAAAGGGAAGAAAGAAAGGGAGGAAGGGAAATAAGGGGAAAGCAAACCAGGAATGAAAGAAATGAAAGAAACAAAAGAGGAGGGGAAGGAAGAGAAGGAAACACAAGACTGGAAAATGGAATAAGAAGAAAAAGAAACGAATACTGGAAAACATGAAAAAAAGGGGAGGAGGAGGGAAGAAAGACGGAAAGGAAGGAAGGAAGGAGGAAGGAAGCAGGAAGGAAGGATAGAGGGAGAGAGAGAGAGAGAGAGGGGGAGAGGGAGGGTGGGAGGGAGGTAAGAGCTGGACACGGCAACCCAGAAACTCCCTAATAGAAAGCGTTGTATTGACCCACACACCCTGAATTCTGGCGAGGGGGGGGAGGGGGTGGAGGAGGGGGGAGCCGTGTCCGCCCCCGCCCCCCACCAGAGAGAGAGAGAGAGAGAGAGAGAGAGAGAGAGAGAGAGAGAGAGAGAGAGAGAGAGAGAGAGAGAGAGAGAGAGAGAGAGAGAGAGAGATGGGGGCGGGGGGGCGGCTGCTGCATTGAGAGAGGATTATGATAGAAATGATATGAAGAAACAGGGAGATAGAGAGATAAGACAGAGGCGAAAAATGATAAAGAAAGATAGAATAAGAGAGAGAAGGCAAGAGTGACAGACAGACAGACAGACAGATAGACAAATAGAAAGATAAGAGAAAGGCAAATAATGATAAAGAAAAGCAGTTAAGGGAAAGCATGAATTATATTTATTGATAGACATAGACAGACAGACAGACAGACAGACAGACAGACAGACAGACAGAGACAGACATAGACAGTAACAGACAGACAGACAGAGGTGAAAACAAAAGAAAAATGGCCATAAAAGAGAAGGACACATAATAATAGAGAAAGAAAGTAATAGAACGGTAAAAGGAAGAGATTAAGGACGAAGGTGAGAGGAAAGAAGCTGGAGGAAAGGAAGGAAGGAAGGAAGGAAGGAAGGAAGGAAGGAAGAGTTGAGGAAGACACACAGCATCCCTTCCCTATCTCGCATCTCCATTTCCTTCTTCATCCTCTTCCTCCTCCTTCCTCCTCTTCCTCCTCCTCCTCCTCCTCCTCCTCCTCCCAGTGGATCACAAAGAACATAAATGACACCAGAGCGTTTAATGAATTGAGGTCTAAGACGAGAGAGAGAGAGAGAGAGAGAGAGAGAGAGAGAGAGAGAGAGAGAGAGAGAGAGAGAGAGAGAGAGAGAGAGAGAGAGAGAGAGAGAGAGAGAAATTCTTTTATCATTGTCTCACTGGCTACTGATAATGAAGATGATGATGCTGGTGGAGGAGGAGGAGGAGGAGGAGGAGGAGGAGGAGGAGGAGGAGGAGGAAGAGGAGAATAATAAGTAGATGGCAGTGGAGGTGACAGTGATGGTGGTGGTGGTGGTGTTGGTGGTGTTGGTGGTTGTGGTGGTGGTTTTGGTGGTGGTGGTGGTGACAGTTGGGTATATGTGAGCTGTTTTGAAGACGTAGAAGTAGTAGTAGTAGTAGTAGTAGTAGTAGTAGTAGTAGTAGTAGTAGTAGTAGTAGTAGTAGTAGTAGTAGTAGTAGTAGTAGTAGTAGTAGTAGTAGGAGGAGGAGGAGGAAGAAGTGAAGGAGAGAAGAGAAAAATAACAACATAAACAACCTATTTGGAGGCGTCTTACCGTCAGCTATATGGACCAAATTTTGATTCGGAAGATGGCAGCCATGAACCAATCCCTACGTTTTTATCGGATTTTAACGGCGCACGGCTGAGCCACCCCGCGGGAGGCACCGGGAGGGAGTGGAAGCACTTTAGTTTGCCCTCAAATCACATGTGGGTTTTTTCCTCACGGTCGCCCTAAGCCATCCACCCAGTCATGTATATTTTTCCCTTTTCCTCTTTTATTATTTTCCTTTTTCTCTTCCTTCTGCTGTTTGTCTTTCCGTTCCGTTCATGTCTTAAAACTTCTGCTCCCTTCAATCATCTGCTTTCCTCTTTTTCCTCCATATCTTGCTATTCACCCAGTCATGTATATTTGTCCCTTTATTCTTTCATTCTTTTCCTTTTCTCTCCCTTCTACTCTTTCTGTCTTTCCGTTCCGTTCATATCTTAAAACTTCTACTCCCTTCAATTATCTGTTTTCCTCTTTTTTTCCTCCATATTTTGCTATTTTCCTAGTCATGTATATTTTTCTCTTTATTCTTTTATTCTTTTCCTTTTTCTCTTCCTTCTTCTCTTTCTGTCTTAAAATTCCTACAACTTCAATTTCTTCTCTTCTTACGTACTTATAAATCCTTCCTTTCTACTTATATTCCACTCATTATCAGCTTTCCTCTTTTTCCTCCATATCTTAAAACTTCTAATCCCTTCATTCCTTCTCTCCTTACGTACTTATAAATCCTTCCTTTCTACTTATATTCCACTCATTATCTGGTTTCCTCTTTTTCCTTCATAACTTGCCATTCACCCAGTCATGTATATTTTTTCCCTTTACTTTTTTGTCCTTTCCTTTTCCTCTTCCTTCTTCTCTTTCTGTCTTTCCGTTCCGTTCGTATCTTAAAACTTCTACTCCCTTCAATTAACTTCTCTTCTTACTTTTTTTTTACAACAATGGAGACAGCTCAAGGGCACACACACACACAAAAGGAAGCAATAACAAAAAAAAAGCCCGCTACTCGCTGCTCCTAAAAAAAGAATCAATCCACTTATTTTCCACTCGTTATTTGCTTTCCTCTTTTTCCTTCATATCTTGTCTGACTCTCCTCCTCTCCTCATCCAATTCCAGTCTGTTATTTCCACCGGAGTGTTCCCATAAGTTAAGAAATATGAGACAGTCAGCCGCGGACCCTCTCATGTGTCTTTGATGTGTATGCCAATCCGCCTTTGATATAAATTTGTGACGGACGAGTAAACAAACAGACCAACAAGCACAACACGCAGAACGACGAAAATACGACCCATTTCCTGGTCACGCAGAGGCTGGCAATGATATACTATAAAATGATAATATATACTAATGATAAAAAAAATAATTACATATAAAAAAAGCTAAGATGATGATGAGTAGTAGTAGTAGTAGTAGTAGTAGTGGTAGTAGGAGTAGTAGTAGCAGTAGTAGTAGTAGTAGTAGTAGTAGTAGTAGTAGTAGTAGTAGGAGGAGGAGGAGGAGGACGAAAATGATGATGATGAAGATGATGTTGATTCTAATGAAGATGGAAAACGATAAAAAACAAGAACAACAAAAAAGAAAAAAAGAATAAAAATATGAAGAAGAAAGGGAAAAAAGGTACAAGATAATAAAGAGAAAAAGGCATAGAAGTCAAAAGCTGATAACGCAAAAAAAAAAAGAACATATACAATAAACGAAACTGAAATTAAGAGGGAACAAAAAAACAAAAGAAAAAAAGAGAAAAGACAAAACTAAACGAAGAAGCTGCGGCAGTTTTGGAGAGGAGAGTGTGTCTAAAGAGGAAAGTGGTAGGACACGCTGGAGTGAGGAAGAGGAACGAGGTGCAGGAGGAGGAGGAGGAGGAGGAGGAGGAGGAGGAGGGGGAGGAGGAGGAGCAGTAGGAGGAGAAGACGAAGGAGATGGAAGAGGGAGAGGAGCAGGAGGAGGAGAGGAAACAGATGGAGGAGGAGGAAGAAGAAGAGGAGGAGGCATAGGA
>NC_066554.1:10198615-10266115 GCF_024679095.1 Eriocheir sinensis
TCTCTCTCTCTCTCTCTCTCTCTCTCTCTCTCTCTCTCTCTCTCTCTCTCTCTCTCTCTCTCTCTCTCTCTCTCTCTCTCTCTCTCTCTCTCTCTCTCTCTCTCTCTCTCTCTCTCTCTCTCTCTCTCTCTCTCTCTCTCTCTCTCTCTCTCTCTCTCTCTCTTTTTTTTTATTTACACAGACACTTGGTTACATCAGGGCCTAGTACCTATAACATTACATTATATGGCGGCACTAGTTTCTAGGCTAAAGGGAACATAGTTGGTATCCCCTATCTGAAAGCCTAACCTGTTCACAAATTGTTCAGCCACCGGTTCACAACAGTTTATATTGTTGCCGGTGTGTCACATTTATTTCAGACATAATATTATCAATGTTATTTAATAAAAAGTGGAACACAGCAGGACCTTGTGCCGGAGGTCTGTAGCACCCGCAGCACAAAATACCCGCGCCATTATTGTTTATTATTTTGAACAAGATTGTTTCTAAGTTTTCAGGAATGTCATACTCAATAAGTTGTACACTCACTGACTCCTTGTGGCACAACGCAACACCGCCTCCTTGTGATGATCGATCTTTTCTGTACCACTTAGAGTAGCCTTTAATTGTAGCATAGTTTTCAGGCACTGTGTCATTTAGAAAAGTTTCATTCAGAAATACTACATCGGTATTATTTTTTTATCACATACCGATGTGTGAGCTCACCAATGTTAGTATGGAATCCCCTTAAATTGGCAGATCTAATCTTATTTCACTATTACGCTGCCTGTGCGCCACTGAACTGTTCGTAGTAGGCATTTTGCTGGCCTAGAAACACAGGGGAGTGAGGAAAGGTGTTTTGTGGCAGCTGAAGAGGCACGTGCTGGGCCTGGGGGTTTGTCTGGGGAAGAGGATGGTGCCGGGTCTGGGGATAGGATTGGGGGCGTGGGTATGGGTAGGATTGGGGTTGTGATAGATGAAGGGGCTGAGGTGGGTGGTGGGGGAGGAAGTTGATGGGGGGCTGTATCTGGTAGGAAGGCTTGAGTGGGAGTTGGGGATTAAGTAGTGAATGGGAGTGGAAGGTGAGGGGGTTCTGGGTGTTGAGTGTTCTGGGTTCTCTCTCTCTCTCTCTCTCTCTCTCTCTCTCTCTCTCTCTCTCTCTCTCTCTCTCTCTCTCTCTCTCTCTCTCTCTCTCTCTCTCTCTCTCTCTCTCTCTCTCTCTCTCTCTCTCTCTCTCTCTCTCTCTCTCTCTCTCTCTCTCTCTCTCTCTCTCTCTCTCTCTCTCTCTCTCCCCCCTTCACCTTGTTGTTATCTCCACTCTGCTTCCTTTTCTTTTTTTTAATTTTCTCTTTTTTCTCTTACTCTTTTCATTTTCATTTTTTTTCATTTTCTTACATTTTTCTTCTTTTTTTCCGCATTTTCTTTCCCTTTTTCTTCTTCATAGTCTACTACTTTTCCCTTTCCTTCTCCTCCTCCTTTTCCTACGTTTTCCTTTCCTTTTGTTTCGTATTACCCTCTTCTTTCCACTCCTCCTCCTCCTCCTCCTCCTCGCCTGAAGTACACAGCATAGTACTGGTTTCCCTAATTAAGAGAAAGATTAATAAGTTACCGGAGGAAGTGCAGCGAGGCGCCACCAAAATCATACCGTCGTTAATAAGGGCACAGCCGTATGAAGAACAACTCGAGCGTCTCAGCCATGGCACCTGAAGTTGGAAAATACACGAGTACGAGAAGTTATATTGGTTTTTAGATACCTTAATAAGTTTAGCAACATTGATAATTCCATTTTTTTTAGCTCCCGAGATTGACCGCTCTTTTTGAACACTCCTTTGACCTCTATTCAGGAGCAGTGAGTAGCGGGCTTTTTTTTATATATGTTTTCTTTATGCCCTTGAACTGTCTCCATACTGTAAAAAAAAAAAAAAAGAGATTTATAAATAATGGTTTACTGGTTTCAGCTAAGCGATGCAGCAGAGAGACATCGGCCAAGTTATATTATTCTCAACTTCGAGTCACCCGCCAAAGTAACAACCTTCCTGCAGGGTAGTTCATGCGAAAACGATCATGTCCTTTGGAAGTTTCAAAACCCGTTACTGTGCTGCGTCAGGAGTGGACTGAACGGTTCCCTACCTACGTATAAATATGCATTGAACCGTTCCGCAGGTCACTCAAGTGCTTCTCGTACAGATGTGATCACAGAAAGCAGGCAGCCTTGTTTTAAATGAAAGATTTTTTATTTATTTATTTATTTATTTTTTTTTAAGTCTACACCTATAGCGACGGTAGACTTGCTTAAGGGGCCTGGATGGTGTTCGGCCCCAGCCCGTATTGGCGCAGGCAAGTGTTTATAGTGGCGCCATCTTCTCTTGGCTCATGCTGCCCCCCGGAACCCGTTCTTGATTCACTTGGACGGTTTCCTCTAGAGTCCGGGTTGATGGGTGGTCTTCAGGACAGCATGTGGGTAGTTTTAAGCCACTCGGCGGTGACTGAAAAATCCGAGGTGGTAGCGTGAGGATTCGAACTCGTGTCGTCCATCATGCGGTGAATGTGGGCCCAGCACGCTACCACTCAGCCACCGCCTAGCTATTTAAGTACAGCAATGCTCAATGTTTTTTTTTTCACTGGTTTGCCAAATGTTTGTTGTTTTATTTACTGTTGTGAGAACCGCAATGTTATATATGAATGTTAATACCCTAGAATTTATTGCGTGGTGAATGTGGGCCCAGCACGCTACCATTCAGCCACCGCTTACCCCCGCGTGCTTTTCCATGTTCCCGTGGCGTAGAGGTTAACACGCCTAACTACGAATCCGCTTGCCCAGGTTTGATCCAGGCTTAGGGAAGTTGGTGACAAGTTCATCCAGCTCATCATTCTCCCGATAATAGGGTACCTGGGATGAATTGGGAAGGCAAACTATGATGACTCGGGCGTCCTGTTTGTCCTATGTCTCGGAGTGTTGTGTTTTTACCGACCACAGACTCAAGGACCAATGAGACGGAGGTAAGCACTGAGGCCATGAGCTGCGTAGTATATTACCTCAATTTTGTTATCTTTCTTTCAATCTTTCTTCCTCCTCCTCCTCCTCCTTCACAACCTCTTCTTCCTCATCCATTTCCCCTTCCTCTTTCTCCTTTTCAACTTTCTCCTCTGCCTCTCCCTACCACTCCTTTCCTCCTCTTCCTCCTCCTCCTCCTTTTTCTTCTTCTTCTTCTTTTTCTTCTTCTTCTTCCTCTTCTTCTTCTTCTTCTTCTTTTTCCTCTTCTTCCTCTTCCTCATTATCTTCCATCATTTCTTTTTTACACTAATTTCTCTCACTTAACTTCTAAAACCGCACTCCCTTCTTCCTCGTCCTCATCTGCCGTCCACCATCTCCACACCTCCTCCACACCAGTGCTTCTCCACCCTCAATTCAGTTTGGGATTTAACTCATCTTGGGCCTGTTCAAAGCGCTCCCTTTGTCCACAATCGTCTCTAACCTCTCTCCCATCTTTCTTTCAACTTTTCCCCTCATCTCCTGGTCCTTTCTCGCCTCCCCGGCCTCTGTGGACCCTCACCGCACCGCCAAAATGTTCATAAAAGTTGCCCGTTTCATGTTTCTTCCTCCCCATCAGTGATTTAACCTTTCCCTTAACGTCTCCCGTCCGCCCGGAAGTGATCCATGGTGCCTCCCTTCCTCGTGAAAATGTTCCTCTTCAATACTCCCTCTTCTCTCTTTCCCTGCCCCTTACCTCTCTCTCCCTCCTGTGTCTCCGTCCTTACCTTCCTCCTCCTCCTTCCCTCCTCTCGTAAAGTGCTCCATTTGTACCGCTCCTTTCAACGGTACCTCACTTCTCTCCTTTTTTTTTTTGCTCTTCTTTTTTCTCTAACTGATTACACCAAGTTTTAGCGCCACCTCATTCTTCTTGCTTCTTTTTATTCGATTTCTAAGGTCTTCTGTTTATCTGCTTCCTTTTAAAAGTGTAATTCGTTTTTCCTTTTTTTCTTCTCTTCCTTTTAAAAGTCTACCTATCTCGTTTTCCTTTTTTTTCTTCTCTTCTCTCTCTTCAAAACAAAGACTTTTCGGTCCAACTCATCCTTCTTGCTTTTTTTTAATTCAATTTCTAAGGTCTTCTGTTTATCTGGTTTCTTTTAAAAGTCTAATTCGTTTTTCCTTTTTTTTTTCTCTTTCTCTCTTTTCAAAACAAAGAATTTTAGCTTCAACTCATTCTTCTTGATTATTTTTATTCAATTTCTAAGGTCTTCTGTTTATCTGGTTCCTTTTAAAAATCTAATTCGTTTTTCCTTTTTTTCTTCTCTTCTCTCTCTTCAAAACAAAGAATTTTCGTTCCACCTCATTTTTCTTGCTTCTTTTATTCAATTTCTAAGGTCTTCTGTTTATCTGGTTCCTTTTAAAAGTCTAATTCGTTTTTCCTTTTTTTCTTCTCTTCCTTTTAAAAGTCTACCTATCTCGTTTTCCTTTTTTTCTTCTCTTCTCTCTCTTCAAAACAAAGACTTTTCGTTCCACCTCATTTTTCTTGCTTCTTTTATTCGATTTATAAGGTCTTCTGTTTATCTGGTTTCTTTTAAAAGTCTAATTCGTTTTTCCTTTTTTTCTTCTCTTCTCTCTCTTCAAAACAAAGACTTTTCGGTCCAACTCATCCTTCTTACTTTTTTTTTTAATTCAATTTCTAAGGTCTTCTGTTTATCTGGTGCCTTTTAAAAGTCAATCTTGTTTTTCCTTTTTTTCTTCTCTTCCTTTTAAAAGTCTACCTATCTCGTTTTTCTTTTTTTCATCTCTTCTCTCTCTTCAAAACAAAGACTTTTCGGTCCAACTCATCCTTCTTGCTTTTTTTTAATTCAATTTCTAAGGTCTTCTGTTTATCTGGTTCCTTTTAAAAATCTAATTCGTTTTTCCTTTTTTTCTTCTCTTCTCTCTCTTCAAAACAAAGAATTTTCGTTCCACCTCATTTTTCTTGCTTCTTTTATTCAATTTCTATGGTCTTCTGTTTATCCGGTTCCTTTTAAAAGTCTAATTCGTTTTTCCTTTTTTTCTTCTCTTTCTCTCTCTTCAAAACAAAGAATTTTAGCTTCAACTTATTCTCCTTGCTTATTTTTATTCAATTTCTAAGGTCTTCTGTTTATCCGGTTCCTTTTAATAGAGTATCTCGTTTTTCCTTTTTTTCTTCTCTTCCTTTTACAAGTCTACCTATCTCGTTTTTCCTTCTTTTCTTCTCTTCTCTCTCTTCAAAACAAAGAATTTTAGCTTCAACTCATTCTTCTTGCTTCTTTTTCTTCAATTTCAAAGGTCTTCTGTTCATCTGGTTCCTTTTAAAAGTCAATCTCGTTTTTCCTTTTTTTCTTCTCTTCTCTCTCTTCAAAACAAAGAATTTTAGCTTCAACTTATTCTCCTTGCTTATTTTTATTCAATTTATAAGGTCTTCTGTTTATCCGGTTCCTTTTAATAGAGTATCTCCCTTTTACAATTTTTTTTCTAATCTCTCCAAACTAACTAATTCGACCGTCTTTAAATCTCTTCCTTTTCTTTCAACTTCCTTTCCTCCCTTCCCTCACTTAATAGCGCACTTTATTTATGTTTCCCTTCTCTCACTACTAACTTCCTCCACTTTATTTTTCTCGTTTCCATTTTAAGTGATTTTACCGTCTCTAAATTTCTACTCTCTCTCTCTCTCTCTCTCTCTCTCTCTCTCTCTCTCTCTCTCTCTCTCTCTCTCTCTCTCTCTCTCTCTCTCTCTCTCTCTCTCTCTCTCTCTCTCTCTCTCTCTCTCTCTCTCTCTCTCTCTCTCTCTCTCTCTCTCTCTCTCTCTCTCTCTCTCTCTCTCTCTCTCTCTCTCTCTCTCTCTCTCTCTCTCTCCTTTATCTTCCCCGCCTTCCTTCATTTAATAGCGCTCTTCATTAATCTTTTCCTCCTCTCAATACTAATTTCTCACGCTTTTTTCCTCTCTTTTCCTAACCTAACTGATCATCCTCTCCGTGTTTTACTTTCCCCTCCTTTTCCTTTCCTCCTTTTCCTCGCCTTTAAGATTATTTCATTTGCCCTCTTTCCTCTTATCTCCTCTCAATACTAATTTCTCACTCTTTTCCTCTCTTTTCCAAATTAACAAATCAGTCTCATCGTATTTTACTTTCCCTTCTTTTTCCTTTCCTCCATTTCCTCGCCTTTAAGACTATTTCATTTGTCCTCTTTCCTCTTAACTCCTCTCAATACTAATTTCTCACTCTTTTCCTCTCTTTTCCTAACTTAACAGATCAGTCTCATCGTATTTTACTTTCCCTTCTTTTTCCTTTCCTCCTTTTCCTCGCCTCTGAGATCATTTCATTTGGCCTCTTTCCTCTTACCTCCTCTCAGTATTAATTTCTCACGCTTTATTCCTCTCTTTTCCTAACTTAACTGATCAGTCTCACCGTACTCTACTTTCCCTTCTTTTTCCCTTCCTCCTTTTCCTCGCCTTTATTTCATTTTCCCTCTTTTCCCTTTTAACAGCGGGCCATTCTTTTCTCCTATGCTTCCACTTAACCCGAAACAAACTGATCACGTCGTATTTCACTCCCTTTTCTTCCTTCTTTTCTTCTCTTCTTAAAACTCTCTCTATCTGCTCGACTCCTGAAATAGTTTTCCTTTAAACTCTCGCTTTCCATTCTCCTCGTCCAAAAAATCACCTAATTGCACCTTGTTTTTCATCAACTTCTATTTTTCTTTTCGTTCCATCTCTAACCTCACCTGGTAGCTCCTCCATTAAATTTTTTCCTTTACCGACTTTCAGCAGCAGCCTACTTTCCTTTTCTGGCGTATTTCCTTTCCTAGAACTGATTACGTTGTCTTTTGTTTTTCCTTATTTTCCTGCTTTTTTTTCTTTCACTGGTAGTTTTGTTTTCCTTCCATCTTTCACCTCACACGATAGGTACTCCATTTGTTCCTCTCCTTGTGGCTGTACTTTCCTTTTCTCGCGTATTTCCTTTCCTAGAACTGATTACGTTGTCTTTTGTTCTTCCTTCTTTTCCTTCTTTTCTTTCTTTCACTGGTAGTTCTCTTTTCCTTCCATCTTTCACCTCACACGAAAGCTACTTCATTTGTCCCCCTCCTTGTGGCCTTCATTCCTCTTCTCGCGTTTTTCCTCTCTCCTAAAACTTTTTCTCTCGTTTTCATTTTCATTTTCCTCCCATCTCTCACCTCACACGGTAGCTACTCCATTTATCCCTTTTCCTGCAGCCTTCTTTCCTCTTCCCGCGTTTTTCCTCTCTCCTAAAACTAGATTGAATACATCGTCTTTTGTTTCCTTCTCTCCTTGCCTTTCCTCCTCTCCTGCGCGTCGTAAACTACCTACTCTATCTATCCATTTGCTTCCTCCTTTTAATACTTTGTCTCCTCTCCTCCAGCGCGTAAACTACTCTCGTCTATCCATTTCCTTCCCTAAATAGTCTCCCATTTTACCCTTCCTTCTCTTCTCCTTCCCCAAGCTAGTAACATACCTCACCTCCCCTCCCCACTTTCCTCTGCTTCCTTCTACTTTTTCCAACTCCCCCCCCCCCTCCCCGCGCTCTGGTTCTCCCTCTCTTCCCTCTTCCCTTCCTTCCCTTCTTCCTCTTCCTCAAGCTAGCAACACCCTTCACCTCACCTCCCCACTTTCCTCTGATTCCTTCTACTTTTTCCTCCTCCCCTCCGCCCTGGTTCTCCCTCTCTTCCCATCCTTTCCTTCCCTTCCCCTTCCTCAAGTTAACAGCATACTTCAACTTCTTCCCCCTTTCCTTCTCCTTCCCTTACCTCCTCTCCTCCCCACCTCCTTATCCCTCTCCCCACTCCCCAACTCTTATATATTTCACCGTTCCTTCCCTTCCCTTTCCGCAAGATAACAACACACCCCGTTCTTCCCCTATTTCCCCTCTTTTTCCTTTACCTCTTTTCCGCCCCGCACTTCGAGTCCCCTCTCCTCTCCTCCCCTCTCCCCTTCTCTTTAACCCCGCCCCCGAAGGACAAGAGTGACCCATTTCACCTCACTTTCCTCCATTATACTGACCTCTGCCTCTCTTCCCTCCCTTCTCTCTCTCCTCCCTTCCTTCGTTCCTGTCTCTCCTTTCCTCCTCCTCCTGTTCCCGCCTCCACCCACGCTGTTAATGGCCTCGACGACTACGCTGTTTCCGCTTTACCAGGAGAGAGAAGATGTGATGGTGGTGATGGTGGTAGTGGTGATGATGATGATGATGGTGGTGGTGATGGTGATGACAATGGTTCCTATAGTGATGGTAATGACTGACTTGGTTTGAGAGAGAGAGAGAGAGAGAAAGGGGATACAAAGCGGCTGAACACAGCTCGCTAATTACTACCAGGCTTGAATTTACGCAGAGTCGCTAATCATACGGAGGTGAGAGACACACACACACACACACACACACACACACACACACACACACACACACACACACACACACACACACACACCATCTCACCATCCCCCTCCCCTCCCCCTCACACCTGCACCTGACGTCTACTCTTGAAGGCGTTAATTGTCCTTCACCCGACGCTGCGAAATTGGAAGTCAGTTCATCCGTGCGCGTGAACCGGGAGCCTCGTCCAATATCCCTCCCATTTTGAGTGCGGGAGACGGGCTGTGTTCCGCGTCATATCGGTGTAATTATTCTGCAGCCCCGCCAGTTTCATTCCATTGCCTCCCGCCCGCAGCAAAAATTGAGACGCTAATAGCAATCCCTTGAACACATCAGAGCACATGATTGATTCTCCTGTGAGTGAGGTGAGGCGTGGGGAGGTGTTTTAGCGGCGGGAAATATCGAGTTAGGAAATTCTTTGATAGCGGTCTCATTACGTTGAATAGAATGCGTTGTTTTTCGTTTTACTTCTCAAATGATCGGTCATGGTGAGGTGTCGGTGAGGCCTTTCAGCCACCTCATCAGCGGCTCTCCACTCCCGTCTACAACTGCGCGGGGATCAATGACAGACTTAGTTTCTGATGTTTGAATTCACGAGCACCGACGAGGAAAATTACTCAAGAAGCGTTACTATAGAAACACACCAACAGCAGCAGCAACGGAGGCGGAGGAGTCACAGCATACGGCCGACATCTGGATCGTCTTCAAGGAGGCCTACCAGACGCCTTAGTTCAAACACAGAGCCATTCGGGGCCTAATTAAACTTTTGTGTAGTGCTAACATTGTCACCTTTCCTCCAAGTAAAGTTACGATTAATGAAAAAGTTAACTCACTGTTTGCTCTACCTGACTTCTTTGTGTGCCCCCTTGTTGAGAGAGAGAGAGAGAGAGAGAGAGAGCAAGAGTCCACCTACTTAGAATTCCCTCTTTCAATCCGCGGCCCCCAGCACACCGTCACTCGCTGCCTCTTTTGCGCCCTAACGACGGTGTTTTGCCCCTGTGTGTTCGTCCGTGTGTTTGCCTCGCGCGCTGTTTGCCTGTTTGGACCCGCGAGGCAATCAGGGCGACTCTCTGGCCACGATAATTTTGTTGGTATTACTATTTTCGCATGTGCTCGTGGTCTCTCTCTCTCTCTCTCTCTCTCTCTCTCTCTCTCTCTCTCTCTCTCTCTCTCTCTCTCTCTCTCTCTCTTCTTCAACTCTCCATTTTTTTTTTTTCCTTTCCGCTTTCTCATTATTTCTCTTTCTTTCTCCTTTTCTCTCTTTCTCTTTTTATTCTCTCTTTTTCTTACTCTTTTTCTGTATTTCTCTCTCTCTCTCTCTCTCTCTCTCTCTCTCTCTCTCTCTCTCTCTCTCTCTCTCTCTCTCTCTCTCTCTCTCTCTCTCTCTCTCTCTCTCTCTCTCTCTCTCTCTCTCTCTCTCTCTCTCTCTCTCTCTCTCTCTCTTTCAAACTCATATCTTTCTCCCCCTTTTTCCCTCCAAGTACCTCCACCTCCTCCTCCACCTGCTCTTCTTCCTCTTCCTCCTCCTACTGCTCATCCTCTTCCTTCTCCTCCTCCTCATCTTCCTTTCTCTCCTGCTTCTCCTCCTCCTCCTCCTTACCATCACTCCTCTTCCTTCTCCCCCCTCTCCTCTTCTTCCTGGTCCTCCTCCTCTTTCTCCTCCTCCTCCTCCTCCTCCTGTGATGGGATGGGGGTGGGGTGGGGAGGAGCCTTCGCCTTTGCTGTCCTTCATCTTCCACCTTTGATTAGATAGTTAGTGTAGCTTGTCACAAACAGGCCCGTAAGGACTACCAGGTCTGCTGTTGTTTGTTCTTCCTTTGTGTTCCTTTGTATTCCTCCTCCTCCTCCTCCTCCTCCTCCTCCTCCCCCACACAATACGAGAACAGCGGCTCGTACCGACTCTTGACTCTCTCCACTCTTCATAAAAGCGACTCATGTTTACCGAAGAAAATGTGAGCGAACTGCCGACCTTCCGTTTTCTTTCCTATTCGGGAGAGCTGAGGTTGAGGGCGGAGCGCTTCTGTTATGATGATTTTTTTCCTTTTTTTTTATGTTTTGTTTGGGGGGCGGTGTGTGTGTGTTGTGAGTTGGAGCGATGTTTGTTTGTTTGTTTTAATGTTTATGTAGATTTGGATTGTTTTTTTTTATATATTTTTGTTTATTTGTTTTGTTGTTGATGTTTTTTGTTGTTGTTTTACTTCTTAGTGATTTTTTTCTGCTCTGTTTTCCTTTCATCATGTTTCCTGTTGTTTAAATTTGCCTGTTTTTTTTTCTCATTTATATTTTTTTCTGCCTACTTTTAACTCTTTTTTTTATTTTTTTCCTCCGCGTTTTTCTTTTATTCTATCTTTTTCTTATCTCTGTTTCTCTGTCTGTTTTTTTCATCTCTTTCTTCCTATCTTTTCCCTATTCATCTTTTCCGTTTTCTTCTTTCGTTTTGTCTAAGTCTCTGTTTGCTTGTCTGTTTTCTCATCTCTTTTTCTTTCTCTCTTTTTCATTTTCATATTTTCTTCTGCGTTTTTCCTTTCTTTTTGTCTGTCTTTGCCTCTGTTTGCCCGCCTGTCTGTTTTTTTTTGCTCCGTTTTTATGAGTGTCTATATTTCTACCTCTGCCTATTTCTGTTTTTCTTCCTGTTTCTTCGATTACCTCTCTCTCTCTCTCTCTCTCTCTCTCTCTCTCTCTCTCTCTCTCTCTCTCTCTCTCTCTCTCTCTCTCTCTCTCTCTCTCTCTCTCTCTCTCTCTCTCTCTCTCTCTCTCTCTCTCTCTCTCTCTCTCTCTCTCTCTCTCTCTCTCTCTCTCTCTCTCTCTCTCTCTCTCTCTCTCTCTCTCTCTCTCTCTCTCTCTCTCTCTCTCTCTCTCTCTCTCTCTCAGTCTCTCTCTCTCTCTCTCTCTCTCTCTCTCTCTCTCTCTCTCTCTCTCTCTCTCTCTCTCTCTCTCTCTCTCTCTCTCTCTCTCTCTCTCTCTCTCTCTCTCTCTCTCTCTCTCTCTCTCCGTACCCAGGCGTAAATGGTGCGTATGTGTCTTTCTGTCAATCTGTTTTCTCCCTGATTTTCTATTACCTATCTCACTACCTTTCCCTCTGCCCTTTACCTTCTCTGTGCCCTTTCCTCCTCCCCCCCTTCCCCTATCTATATACTTCTCTCTCTACGCACTCAAAAGTTGACGGTGTGTTTGTTTTTCTGCGTCTGTTCTCTTCCTGTTTCTTCCTATCTTTCTATCTTCCAGTCTGCCCTTCGCCTTTTTCTGTGCCCTTTTCTATCGCCTATCTCTCTCCTTTTCTACGGACCCAAAAGTTGATGGTGTGTGTCTTTCTGCCTCTGTTTTCTCTCCGTTTCGTCCTATTTTTCTATCTTCCAGTCTGCCCTTCACCTTTTCTGTGCCCTTTTCTATCGCCCATCTATCTCCCTCTCTACGCACCCAAAAGTTGACGGTGTGTGTGTGTGTCTTTCTGCGTCTGTTTCCTTCCTGTTTCTTCCTATATCTTTCTATCTTCCAGTCTGCCCTTCACCTTTTCTGTGCCCTTTTCTATCGCCTATCTCTCTCCCTCTCTACGCACCCAAAAGTTGACGGTGTGTGTGTGTCTTTCTGCCTCTGTTTTCTTCCTGTTTCCTCCTATATCTTTCTATCTTCCAGTCTGCCCTTCATTTTCTGCGCCCTTTTCTATTGCCCATCTCTCTCCCTTTCTACGTACCAAAAGTTGATGGTGTGTGTCTTTCTGCCTTTGTTTTCTTCCTGTTTCTTCCTATCTTTCTATCTTCCAGTCTGCCCTTCACCTTTTCTGTGCCCTTTTCTATCGCCTATCTCTCTCCCTCTCTATGTAACCAAAAGTTGATGGTGTGTGTCTTTCTGCCTCTGTTTTCTCCCTGTTTCTTCCATTACCAATCTTTCTATCTTCCTGTCTGCATTTAACACCCTCTATGCCCTTTCCCATCCCTCAATCTCTTCCTCTTCCTCTCTACGTACCAAAAGTTGATGGTGTGTGTGTGTGTGTGTGTGTGTGTGTGTGTGTGTGTGTGTGTGTGTGTCTGTCTGTTGCATCGATTAATCTACCTCTTCACCTTTGTGTCTGTCCTTAACCTTCTGTGCTCCCTCCCATCCTCCGTCTCCCTCCCTCCCTCTCTCCGTACCCAAAAGTTGATGGTGCCTGTGTGCAAAACGAGAAAAGAGGAAAAGTACAAGAGCCATAAAGGAGTACCAAAACTGCTTATGGGGGGTTTTAATGCAAATTTTGATGGTGGGCACCCGGTTTTATAGGAAGAGGACGAGGAGGGTGGGGAGGGAAGGTAAAGGGAAAGAGGAGGGAGAGAGGAGTGAAGAGTGAGGGAAAGGAAAGGAAAGGGAAGGGAAATGAAGGAAAGTGAAGGAAAAGGCACGTGGTTTTATAGAGATTAGAGAGGGAAGGGGAAGGGAGGGAAGGTAAGGGGAAGAGGAGGGAGGGAGGAGTGGAGAGGGAAGGAAAGGAAAGGAAAGGAAAGGGAAGGGAAATGAAGGAAAGTGAAGGAAAAGGCACGTGGTTTTATATAGATTAGAGAGGGAAGGGCAAGGGGAAGGGAGGGAAAGGTAAGGGAAAAGAGGGGGGAGGAGGAGGTAAGTGAGGTAAAGGAAAGGAATGGGAAGGGAAATGAAGGAAAGGGAAGGGAAATTTTGGTAAGGGGACACGTTTTATAGGAAAGAGGAAAGAGTGGTTAAGGGGAAGGGAAGGCATAGGATAGGATGAGGAAAGAGGGAAGAGGGAGGGAAAGGAACGAAAAAGCGAAGGGAAATGAAGGAAAGGGAAGAGAAAGGGAGACAAAGGAGGAGACGATCAAATGAAAGCATTTAAAAATTTGCTAGAGAGAGTCATATCAATATCACACGTGACCGACCAGTCAAATAACGAATCACACACATACATTCTCTCTCTCTCTCTCTCTCTCTCTCTCTCTCTCTCTCTCTCTCTCTCTCTCTCTCTCTCTCTCTCTCTCTCTCTCTCTCTCTCTCTCTGTCTCTCTGTGTGGTCTGGTTATCTATGTAATTCTATGTAATTCTCTCACTCTCTATCTATCTAGCTATCTTTTTTCTTTATTTATCTATCTGTCTCTCCTATTACGTAACACTCAATTCTCTCTCTCTCTCTCTCTCTCTCTCTCTCTCTCTCTCTCTCTCTCTCTCTCTCTCTCTCTCTCTCTCTCTCTCTCTCTCTCTCTCTCTCTCTCTCTGGTCTGGTTATCTATGTAATTCTATGTAATTTTCTCCACAGACGTTGCGGCGACTAAACGAAACTTTCCAACATTTCTCTCCAGTTCTAACCCCTGGCAGCCTCTCCGTCACCGTCTCTCTCTCATATTGTCCTCCTCCTCCTCCTCCTCCTCCTTGTCCCCTTAACATGTATAAATATCCTTCTCCCACGGCTGTCTCCACGCAGCCTGTCCTCTCGCTACCTCTCTCTCTATTACCACTTCTCTACACTTGTTCTTATCCTTTTCTTTTATAAGCGTCTCGTACCGCCATATGTCTCTCGTAACTGCCCACAATCCTCCTTTTTTTCCGTCATAAAGGCCTTTTTTTCTTCAAGGCTCCCTCGTTTTTCTCTGCCTTAATCATCAACAGCGACACACTCTTATTTCATTTTCTTGCCCTTGTCCACGATGGGTCTCTCTCTCTCTCTCTCTCTCTCTCTCTCTCTCTCTCTCTCTCTCTCTCTCTCTCTCTCTCTCTCTCTCTCTCTCTCTCTCTCTCTCTCTCTCTCTCTCTCTCTCTCTCTCTCTCTCTCTCTCTCTCTCTCTCTCTCTCTCTCTCTCTCTCTCTCTCTCTCTCTCTCTCTCTCTCTCTCTCTCTCTCTCTCTCTCTCTCTCTCTCTCTCTCTCTCTCTCTCTCTCTCCGTGGCTTATTTCTCCCTATTTCCTTCATTTCTTTTTCCTCAGTTCCGTATCCAGGGTTTCTCTTTTCTTCTCTCCTTCCCAAATTTCTTCACTTTATCCCTTTTTTCCTTGCCTCTGTCCTTCATTCCCTTTTCCTTCTCCAATTCTTCATCCTCCCTTTCCTGAAAAATCTCTCCTTTCTTTATATATTTTCTTCTTTCTCTGTTCTTTCTCCAATTTCACATCCCACCTTTCTTTCCCCTTCTTTCATCCATCCTTCTCTCTTTTCTTCCCTTTCGTTCTTTCTTTCTCTTTTTCCTCGGCTATACTTTCTTTTTTCTTCCCACACTTTCTTTAAAATATCCCTCCCTCCCTAACCTCTGTTCTTCCTTCCCTATTCCCTCCTTTTCTTTCTTCATTTCCTCATCCCCCCCTTTATTTTGCTACACTTCCCTTTCCTCTCTTTTTCCTTCATCTCATTCTCTTATTCCCTCTCCCTCCCACACAGCCTCCACGACAATCTTCTCTTTCTCATCTCTCTTTCCTTCCCTAACTCTCCTTTTCCATTCCTTTGCGGCAGCTCTTCCCAGATCCGCACGACCTATCAGACTTCTCTCGATAGCTTTCCTTCCTTCGCTTCCCGGCAACGAGACCCATTCCTCGCCCTGCCACAGTTAATTTTATTCCCAGCGGAACAACAGACTCTCACCAGCAGCTCCCACGTCTACAACAGCATTTCCTTCTTCACTGCTGTTCCTTTCTTCCCAATAGAACAAGAGATTTTCCGTAACATGTCCCCAATCATCCTTTCCCCGTATACAGTAACTCTTCCTTCCTCAGTACTGTTCTTTTTCTCCCAAACAAACATGAGATTTTCCCCAGCAGGTCCCCAATCATCCCAATTCGTATATATCAGCAATCCTTTATCCCAATAGAACAAAACTTTCCCCAGCAGCCCCCAATCATCCCAATTCGTATATATCAGCAATCCTTTATCCCAATAGAACAAAACTTTCCCCAGCAGCCCCCAATCATCCCAATCCGTATCTATATAACAGCAATCCTTTATCCCAATAGAACAAAACTTTCCCCAGCAGACCCCCAATCATTCCAATTCGTATATAACAGCCCCCTATTATCCCAACAGCACGAGTTAGACTTTCCCCAACAACTCCCCATTCATCTCTTCCCGTATACGACAGCCATCCCAACCCTCGCCCCAATTCTTCTTTTCCCCAACGAGTCAGACTTTCCCCAGCAGAACCCCGATGCATCCCTTTCCAAACATCTGAGACCTTCCTCCCTCACAACGATTCTCCTTCTCCCCAACAGGACGCATCGGACTTCAAATGCAAGGGCGGCAAGAAGCCCATCTACACCCCGCCCAAGCCTGTAGTGGGAGTGATTGGGGCCGCCTCCTCCTCCGTGTCCGTCATGATAGCAAATATCTTGAGACTGTTTAAGGTAAGAAGGGAACGGAGAGGCAGGGAAGACGAAAGGAAGGGTGGGGGGAGGGGCAGAAGAGGGTAAGAAGTTGGGAGAGAGAAGAATGGAAGGAGGAAAGGAGACAAAGAAGGGAAGGAAACTGGGAGAGAAAACATGGAAGGAGGAGAGGAGAGGGAGGAAAAGTTAGACAAGGAGGGAAGGGAGAGGCAGGGAAGAAGAGAGGAAGGGAGGGAGACAAAAACGAGAAGGAGGCTGGGAAAGAGAAAAATGGAAGGAGGAAAGGAAAAGAATGAAAAGTTAGACTGGAAAGACTTAGAAGAATAGAGATGGAGAAATGTGAGAAGGCTGGAAGATAAGAGAAGAGAGGAGGAAATGGAAAAGAAGGGGGATAAAAGAAACGAGTGGAAGAGAATGGAAAAGGGAGAAGGAAAACAGGGAAGAAAGGGAAAGAGAGAAAGTAGACAGGAAAGAGAAGAATAAAGAGAACAACTTGGAAGGGAGTAGAAAAGGATGGGAAGAGAGAGGAAAGGAAGGAGAATAAGAAATTAAAGAAAAAAACTATCTAGAGTAAGGAGGAGGGGAAGGATGAAACGAGAGAAGAAAGAGAAAGAAAGGAAAACGAGGAAGGAGGATAGGGAAATATGACTACCCAGGAATAAAACAAAGAGGTCAACACAGGTAAGGAAAAATGAAAGTGTGAACTGTAGCCAAGAATAAAAGGCGAGAAGGGAGAGGGGAGGACACTTGTAGCTGCCGGGGGAGATGACGAAAAAAAGATGAACGTTAGGATAGAGTGCTGGAAAGAAGGAAAGACAGAAACAAAGCCTTGGCAGAGGAGGGGAGACTAAGAGAGTGGAATAATTGCTGGCGATAGAAAGATAGATGGCGTACATGGCAATGGAGGAGGAAGAGGAATAAGGAGAAAGAAGAATAGAAGGGAAACTCAGTAGGAGGAGGGAAGAAAGGAGGTTGATGGGAGAGAAAAAGGAAAGAAAGAGAGAGAGGAATATATTGTGACGAAAGAAAGATAGATGACGTAGATAGCAATGGAGGAGGGAAAGGAATATGGAGAAGGAAGAATAGATGGTATGGAAGAGAAAGATAGAAGGAGGAAGATAGAAGTTGGAAGAAAGGAAATAGGAGAGATAAAGAATGTCAGGAGAGAGAGAGATAATTGCTGACGATGGAAAATTGATTACGTTGACTTTAATGGAGGAAGGAAAGAATTGATGAGAGGGAAAAAATAGATGATAGAAAAGAGGGAAAGAAGAAGAAGGGAGGAAGGAAAAAGGAGAGATAAAGAAAGAAAGGAGTTATGGAAGGCATGACAGGACGACAAGAGTTCTAAAAAGCGTGAAAGAAATGGGAAAGGAGAAAGAAAATAACAATTGTAAAGAAGAAATGTTACGAGAGAGAGAGAGAGGAAAGAAAAAAAAAAGATAATAATAAATATACCAGTCTCCCCCCCCCCCAAAAATAAAAAAAAAGAAGAGAAAACAGGCGAGAGAAAAGAATGAAAGAGAAAAATGAAAAACAAAACAAAAAAACTGTGACATTATTTCAGAGCTTCCGTTTACAGAGAAATTCTAAAAAAAAAAAAAGAAGAAAATAAACACAAACAAACAAATGTACAACAGTTTTACCAGTCCACGCCACGGCTCCATTACTCGAGCTAACGCACCTGACCGACCCTTTGATGTGTTACGAGGAAGGATGTTGACAAAAAAAAAAAAAAAAAAAAAAAAATGTAATGGGCTTTGTATGAGTGTGTGTGTGTGTGTGTGTGTGTGTGTGTGTGTGTGTGTGTGTGTGTGTGTGTGTGTGTGTGTGTGTGTGTGTTCATTTGTCTGTGATTGTGTTTCTGTCTCTCTGCGTTTCTAGTGTTTGTGTTTCTGTCTGTGTCTGTCTGTGGTTATTTCTGTCTGTCTGTCTGTTTGTGTGTTTGTGTTTCTCTCTGCGTTTCTAGTGTTTGTGTTTGTGTCTGTCTGTGATTCTTTCTGTCTGTCTGTTTGTGTGTTTGTGTTTCTCTCTGCGTTTCTAGTGTTTGTGTTTGTGTCTGTCTGTGATTCTTTCTGTCTGTCTGTTTGTTTGTGTGTTTCTGTATATATGTTTCTCCGTGTAACTGTATGTATGTTTCTATGTGTGTGTATGTTTGTCTGTCTGTATGTCTGTGTGAGTGTTTGTGTATGTATGTTTCTCCGTGTAGCTGTATGTATGTTTCTATGTGTGTGTATGTTTGTCTGTCTGTATGTCTGTGTGAGTGTTTGTGTATGTATGTTTCTCCGTGTAGCTGTATGTATGTTTCTATGTGTGTGTATGTTTGTCTGTCTGTATGTCTGTGTGTGTGTTTGTGTATGTATGTTTCTCTGTGTAGCTGTATGTATGTTTCTATGTGTGTGTATGTTTGTCTGTCTGTATGTCTGTGTGTGTGTTTGTGTATGTATGTTTCTCCGTGTAGCTGTATGTATGTTCTTATGTGTGTGTATATTTGTTTGTCTGTATGTCTGTCTGTCTATAGCCCGTGTTTTTAAATGTATCAACACTTTAGTTCACCTATTTGAAAAGCCCCTCCAAGAAATTGTTAGGATTTTTATGAACTGTTTTGTGAATCCAGTAATTGTTATAGACGATTTTTGCACCAAGAACGGGAGAAAACATCAATGAAAGCCAAGTTACTCTTCTCTGGGACCCTGGGATACAGTAGTGGTGGGATACGTTCAATAATGTGGACCTAAATGTTTCTGTTTGTCTGTCTGTCTGTGTGTGTGTCTGTGTCTGTTAGTCTCTCTCTCTCTCTCTCTCTCTCTCTCTCTCTCTCTCTCTCTCTCTCTCTCTCTCTCTCTCTCTCTCTCTCTCTCTCTCTCTCTCTCTCTCTCTCTCTCTCTCTCTCTCTCTCTCTCTCTCTCTCTCTCTCTCTCTCTCTCTCTCTCTCTCTCTCTCTCTCTCTCTCTCTCTCTCTCTCTCTCTCCCAACATCCCGGCAACTCATTCCCACCACTCACACTTCAAACCCACAACTTCTCTTCACCGCCTCCATCACTTCAACTTCAACTTCGCCGCCCAACCAGTGCTTCGCTCCCTCCCTCCCTCCCTTCCTCCCCTCTTCTATCAACATCATTTTCTCTTCATTTACTCCATCCATTAAATTAACCTCTTCTTTATGCCTTTCATCTTTACCCTTTTCTTTTTTCATTCCTGTTTCCTCTTTCTTCATCCCTCTCTTCTTTCCTTCCTCCCTTTCTCATTCCTTCCCTTCTATCCTTCTATTTTCCTTTCGTCCATTCTCTGACTTTCCTCCTTCCTTCTTTTTTGCCTTTTCTTCATTATTTCCTTCTCTCTCTCTCTCTCTCTCTCTCTCTCTCTCTCTCTCTCTCTCTCTCTCTCTCTCTCTCTCTCTCTCTCTCTCTCTCTCTCTCTCTCTCTCTCTCTCATTCTCCCTTCCTTTATCTCTTAACTTTTCTTCTTTCCTTTTTAATGTCTTTCGTTATTCCCTCTTTCTCATTCCTTCTTCCTTTCTCTCCTTTAGTCCGTCGTTTCCTTTCTCCTTCATTCCCTTCTTCTATCTATATAATTCTCTTTTTATTTACTCCATTCTCCTCTACTAACTTTCCTTCTTCCTTCTTTTCTGACATTCTTCTCTTCCGTCAATTCAATTCTTCTTCTATTTTCCTTTGATCCATCCTCAAACTTTTCTTCTTCCTTCTTTTCTTCCTACTCCATTCTCTACTAAGCTTCCCTTCTTCCCTCTTCTGTAACATTCTTCTTTTCCCTCCTTCATTCCTGTTTTCCTTCAATTCATTTCCTCTTCTGTTTTCCTTTGATCCATCCTCAAACTTTTCTTCTTCCCTCTTTTCTTCCGGCCTTTCTTCTTTTCTTCTTTTCATTCGTGCTTTCCTTCAATCCGTTTCTCCTTCTATTTTCCTTTGATCCATCCTCAAACTTTTCTTCTTCCCTCTTTTCTTCCGGCCTTTCTTCTTTTCCTGTTTTTCATCCCAGCTTCCTTTCTCTCTGTCAATCCCTCATTCCCTCCCTTTCTCTTTCACTCCGTTCTGTTTCCATCATTCGTTCTTTCTCCGGTGCAGCCTCCCCTGACCTCCCTTCTTTTCTTTTCTCCGCCTTTCTTCACTCCCTCCTTTCTCTCCCTCCCTCCCTCAGCCTTCCCTTCCTATTCACCTCCCTCCTATCTGCGTATCTTAACTTTCAATGCTACATCTTCGGCTAACTTTCCTCCTTTCCTCTTTTTTTGTCTTTTTTTCTCTCCCTTCATCCTCTTTCCTCCTTTCCTTCTCTCCCTCCCTTCCTATCTACCTCCCTTCTATCTGCGTATCTTAACTTTCCCTGCTACATTTTCCACTAACTTTTCTCCTTTCTTCTTTTTTTTATCTTTTTTTCACTCCCTCCTTCCTCTTTCCTGCTTTTCTTCTCTCCCTCCCTTCCTCTTTCCTCTTTCCATTACTCTTTATCTCCCTTCTATCTTCATTATTCTCTCTTTCCTTGTTCATTAGTTTTTCTCCTTTCCTCTTTTATGCCCCTTTTTCATTCCTTCGTTCCATCCCTTTTTCATTCCCTCGTTCCATCCCTTTTTCATTCCCTCGTTCCATCCCTTTTTCATTCCCTCGTTCCATCCCTTTCCCCTTCCCTTTCTTCCTCTTCGCCTTTTTTTACGTCTATGCCTAAAGCGTCGGTTGGCTTGCTTGAGGAGCCTGGATGGTATTCGGCCCCAGCCCGTCATGGCGCAGGCAAGTGTTTATAGTGGCGCCATCTACACCATTCTATCTTCATTTTCCACCTCCTCTCATTTTCCTTCTTTACCTATTTTCTGTGTTTCTTTATTTCTTTCTACTCATTTCTGGTTCGTTTCTCTCCATCGTTCTCTCTCTTCCCCCTTGCTTTCCTTTATTAACATAATTTTCTCTTTCTTTACTTCATCTACTAACTTTCTTTTCTTCCCTTTTTCTTTTGCTTTCTTTATTCCTTTTTACTTCTCATCCTTGCTTCGTTTCTCTCCCTCTCTCCTTCATTCCCTCCCTTCGGTATCCATCATTCAATCCTCCCTTCCTCCATCCATTTTCTTACTTAACTTCTTTCCTCTTTTTCAATCTTTCTCCACTCTTTTTTCCTCATTTCTGCCTCGTTTCCAGCTACATCAATTCCTCATTTCCTTCTCTTAACATCTCTCCTATTTACATCTTTCTCATTTATTTCATTCACTCCACTAACTTTTCTTCTCCTTCTTTCTGCCTTTCTTCATTCACTCTTTCTTCTCTCCTTTCTCCTCATCCCTTCCTAATTTTTCCTCCCTTCCTCTTTAGCTTTTTTTTCCACGTCATTCTGTTTTCCTTTTTACTCCGTCTACAAATTTTCCTACCCCCATTTTCTGCCTTTCCTTCACTCCCTTCTCCTTATTCCTACCTCTCTTTACGTGATTGTTTTATGCTCTCCATCTTTACTCTTCTCTTCTATCTACCTCCATCATTCCATTTTCCTTTATTCCATCTATTAACTCCCTTCTTCTCTGCCTTTCCTTCACTCCTTCCTCCTTATCCCAGCTCCATCATTGCCTTTCCCTCCCTTCCTTTCTCTATCCCTCCCTTCTATCTATATCATTTTATTTTCCTTTGCTCCATCTACTAAATTCCTTCTTCTCTGCCTTTCCTTATTTCAGCTCCATCATTGTCTTTCCCTCCCTTCCTTTCTCTTTACCTCCCTTCTACCTACATCATTCTACTTTACTCCATCTATTAACTCCCTTCTTCTCTGGTTTCCCTCCCTCCTTCCTCCTTATCCCAGCTCCATCATTCCCTCCCCTCCTTGTCCCATCACACACTCCAGCTTTTCGTTTATTTCCCACCCATCCATCTCCTTCTCCCTCCCTCCACGCTCCACTTACCCTCCGCTCAATCTCCCTCCCCCTTCTCCATTCCTGCTTTCATCTCATAACATATATCTACCCATTTCCTCGTCTCGGCAGCCATCCATCTATCTCTACCTCCCTCTCCCTCCACCCTACTCCTCTTCCTTCTTCATCGCTTCTACTCGCTTACTCTTTCTTTCTTTCTCTACGTTTCTCGTTTGCTCTCTTTCTTCATCTCTCGTTCGAACCATCTTGACCTCGCTTTTTTTTTTCCTATTCACTCGTGCCCAGCCTCTCCTATCTTCATCCTTTTATTCATGCACAAACTCTCTCTCTCTCTCTCTCTCTCTCTCTCTCTCTCTCTCTCTCTCTCTCTCTCTCTCTCTCTCTCTCTCTCTCTCTCTCTCTCTCTCTCTCTCTCTCTCTCTCTCTCTCTCTCTCTCTCTCTCTCTCTCTCTCTCTCTCTCTCTCTCTCTCTCTCTCTCTCTCTCTCTCTCTCTCTCTCTCTCTCTCTCTCTCTCTCTCTCTCTCTCTCTCTCTCTCTCTCTCTCTCTCTCTCTCTCTCTCTCTCTCTCTCTCTCTCTCTCTCTCTCTCTCTCTCTCTCTCTCTCTCTCTCTCTCTCTCTCTCTCTCTCTCTCTCTCTCTCTCTCTCTCTCTCTCTCTCTCTCTCTCTCTCTCTCTCTCTCTCTCTCTGACTCTCCATCTCTCTCTCTCTCTCCCTCCCTCGCTAACTCCGGCCCGCCGCTCAATCCATCTCCCTCTCTCTCTCTCCCTCTCTAGATCCCTCAGATAAGCTACGCCTCCACCTCCACCGAGCTCTCAGACAAGTCCCGCTTCGAGTACTTCAGCCGCGTGGTGCCTCCCGACAACTTCCAGGCGATGGCGATGGTCGAGGTGGTCAAGGCCTTCCAGTGGCGCTACGTCTCAACGCTAGCGGACGAGGGAGACTACGGTGAAAAGGTGAGTGTGTGAGAGACTGAGGGAGTGAGGGTTAGGCAGCAAGGAGGGTCGAAGGGGTAAGGAGAGGAGGGAAAGGAGGCGTGTATGTAAGGGCTGGGGGAGGGTAAGAGAGGAGACGCAGAAGAGGAAAGGAGTAGGAAGAGAAGGAGAAGGTTGAGGAGGAGGAGAAAGAAATGAAGGAGAAAGGAGGAGAAGGAGGAGGAGGAGGAGGAAGAGAAAGGGAACGAGAGATGGTTTCATTTTCTCTCCTGCTTTTGTCAATATTTCTTCACATCTTCTGGGACTTCCGACTTGTGTGCGTGTGTGTGTGTGTGTGTGTGTGTGTGTGTGTTTTGTGAGAGAGAGAGAGAGAGAGAGAGAGAGGAGGAGGAGGAGGAGGAGGAGGAGGAAGATGAAAGAGCAGGAGGAGGAGAAGGAGAGGGTGAAGATGAAGAAAAAGGAAAATGGAGAAATAACAAGACAATTTATTTTTATATATCCTGTTCTCTCTCTCTCTCTCTCTCTCTCTCTCTCTCTCTCTCTCTCTCTCTCTCTCTCTCTCTCTCTCTCTCTCTCTCTCTCTCTCTCTCTCTCTCTCTCTCTCTCTCTCTCGTTCTTCCTTCATTCTCTAACTTCCCTTTCGTATATGTCTACAAATTCTCGTCTGATATTATTCTCCCACTTGCTGAAAAGGAAGGAAGTACATTCGACTAAGAAAAAAATAAAAATAAATAAACACCATCATCACCACCACCACCACCACCACCATCATCACTATCACCACCATCACCACCATCACCAGGACCACCATCAACACCTCCACTTAATGCAATCAACCCTTCACTTCGCATCATCCTTTTATGCCTCACTCTCCTCCTCCTCCTCTCTCTCTCTCTCTCCCTCTCTCTCTCTTTCTTTCCCTCTCGTTTACTCCCTCTCTTTCTCCCTTCCTCCCTCTCTCCTACTCATCTGCTTTGTTTCCCTACTCCTTTTTTTTCCTTAAACTACTTCACTCTCCCTTCTCTCATTTTTCCTCTTCCTCTTCCTCTTTTCCTCTCCTTCCTTCCCATCTACTCCCTCCCTTTCTCCTTCCCTCTCTCTCCTCACCATCTCCATTCCCTCCCCCTTTCTTTCTTCTACTGTAACTGTTTCACTCTCCCTTTTCTCCCTTTTCCTTTCTCCCCGTCTCTCCTTCCCTCCCATCTCCTTTCCTCCCTTTTTTTTCCTGGTAACTACTTCACTTTCCCTCCCTTCCCATCCCTCTTTCACTGTTCCTTCATCCTCCTGTTTGTTTTCCTCTTTCCTCTCCTCTCTTTTTCTCTTTCCTTCCATCCGCTGTGCGCATCTTAACACCTTTTCCCCTCTCCTCTCTCTTCCCCTCCTTGTCCCTTCTCTTCCCTCTTCCACCACCCCCTTTAATATTTACTCTAATACCGTTTCTATTTCTTTATAGTTCCTTCCTCCTTGCCGTGCACAATTTAACACTCTCCTCCCTCTCTCTCCCCCTCTCTTTCCTTTTCTCTCCCTCTCTAATTAATCCATTTACTCCCCTGTTCCTTCACCCTCTTCTTTCTCACCCTATCACCTATTCACCTCACTCTCTCTCTCTTTCCTTCCTCCTCGTCGTACGTCTTAAAACCTCCCCTTTTCTTCCTTTCCCCTTCCCTTCCTTCCCTCTTCCACTTCAACGTCCTTTTAAAACACCCTATTCATTCTTTCCTTCTTATCTCTTTATTCATCTCTCTCTCTCTCTCTCTCTCTCTCTCTCTCTCTCTCTCTCTCTCTCTCTCTCTCTCTCTCTCTCTCTCTCTCTCTCTCTCTCTCTCTCTCTCTCTCTCTCTCTCTCTCTCTCTCTCTCTCTCTCTCTCTCTCTCTCTCTCTCTCCCTATTTACTCAACTATGCTCTCTGTCTCTTTCCTTCCTTCCTCCCTCCCCGTGTACCCCTTAACACCCTCTCATCCTCCCTCTCTCTCCCTCTCCCTTTCCTTACCTCTTCCAGTTTACTCTCCTTTTAAAACACCTTCCTCTCCTCCTCACCTGCTTACTCATTTATGCTCTCTCTCTCTCTCTCTCTCTCTCTCTCTCTCTCTCTCTCTCTCTCTCTCTCTCTCTCTCTCTCTCTCTCTCTCTCTCTCTCTCTCTCTCTCTCTCTCTCTCTCTCTCTCTCTCTCTCTCTCTCTCTCTCTCTCTCTCTCTCTCTCTCTCTCTCTCTCTCTCTCACGCTCTCTCTCTCTCTCGCTCTCTCTCTCTCTCTCTCTCTCTCTCTCTCTCTCTCTCTCTCTCTCTCTCTCTCTCCTCTTTCACTTTCACTTTTACTCTCCTTTTAAACCATCGTCTTCTACCATCTTTCCTATTTACTTAACAGCCCTCTCCCTTTCTATTTCCTCCCTCTTCGCCCTGGACATTTTAGCACCTCTCCCTCTTCCCCTCTCTCCCTCTCCCTATCCTTCTCTCTCCCATTTATCTGTTTACTCCCTTCTTCTTCTTCCTTCTTTCCTATTTACTACATCTCTCTCTCTCTCTCTCTCTCTCTCTCTCTCTCTCTCTCTCTCTCTCTCTCTCTCTCTCTCTCTCTCTCTCTCTCTCTCTCTCTCTCTCTCTCTCTCTCTCTCCTATTAAACCACCCTATCCTATCCTATCCTACCTACTCTACTTTCTCTCTCTATCTCTATCTCTCTATCTTCTTCTCTCCATCCTTCCTCTCCGTGCACAGCTTAACGCCTCCTCCCCTCTCTCTCTCCCTCTCTCTCCTATTTATCTGTTTCCTTCCCTGTTCCTCCACCCAATTCTTCCCTTTTTCCTATTAACTCTCCTTCATCTCTATCTCTCTCCTTCCTTCCTTACACCGTACACATCTTAAACACGCCTTCCCCTCTCTTTCTCTCTCTCTCCCCCTTCCTTCTCCCTCTCCTCCTCCTCTCTCAGCGAGCACACCTTGATGGCTATAATTAAGTGGCAGGGACGGCTCACTCTCAGGTAACCTCGCGCCGCTCCCACACCTGTATTAAGGGAAAGGCAAATATTTGAACGGTACACGAAATTATGAGGGGCGGAAAGGGGTGTTGTGTAAGGGGGGGGGGGGGATTATGAGTGTGTGTGTGTGTGGGGGGGGGTAATGTGTGTGTGTGTGTGTGTGTGTGTGTGTGTGTGTTTCTTCTTTTTCCTTCTTCTTTCCTTCCTTCTCATTCCTGATTTCTTTCTCTTCTTCCTTTCCTCAGCCTTCCTTCTATCTTTCTTCGCTACATCAATTAGCTTTTCTTTTTTTTTTCTTTTTTTGTTTTTCTCATTTTTCTTCCCTGTTCTTCGTGTTCTTGGTCTTGCTCTGGTGTTTTTTTTTGTCCTTTTCTGCCACTTGTTCTTGTTCTTTTTTTTGTTCTTCTTGTCGAGTATTGTTCCTCTTCCTCTTCGCTGCTTTTTCATCTTTTCCTTTTTTTCTTCTTTGTTGTTCATCTGGTTTTTTTTCTTCTTTTCCGTGTTCTTCCTCCTTTTTCCTCCTCGTCTTCTCCCTGTTTTTCTTCTTTTTTTTCATTCCTGTTCTTCATCTTGTTCTTGTTCTTGTTTCTCTTCCTCTTTTTCCTTGTTCTTTTTCATATTTTTCTTTGTTTTCTTTCTTGTTGTTGTTTTTTCCTCGTCTTAGGTGTCTTGTTCTCCTCTGTTTCTTTCTGTTCTTGTTCATTTTTTTCTTTTTACTCCTGTTCTTGGTCCTGTTCTTCCTCTTTTTCATTCTTTTGATTTTTCTTGTTTTTTGTTCTTTACCTTCTTATTTTTTTTTCTCGTCTGCCTCTTCCTATTCTCTTCTTTTTTTCTGTCTGTTCATATTCTTGTTCTTCATCTTGTTCCTGTTCTTCCTCCTGTTCTTGTTATTGCTTTCTTCTTCTTCTTTTTCCCATTTTATTTCCCCTTTTTTTAATCGTCTTTCCAGTCCAGAGTTTTGCCTTCTATTATCTTCTTTTTTTCTGTCTATTCCTGTTCTTGATCGTCATCTTGTTCCTGTTCTTCCTCCTGTTTTTGTTATTGTTTTCCTCCTATTTTTTTCCCATTTTATTTCCCTTTTTTTAATCCTCTTTCCAGTCCTGAGTTTCATCATCTATTCTCTTCTTCTTTCTGTTTATTCCTGTTCTTGTTCTTCATCTTGTTCCTGTTCTTCCTCCTGTTTTTGTTATTGTTTTCTTCCTATTTTTTTCCCATTTTGTTTCCCTTTTTTTAATCCTCTTTCCAGTCCTGAGTTTCATCATCTATTCTCTTCTTCTTTCTGTTTATTCCTGTTCTTGTTCTTCATCTTGTTCCTGTTCTTCCTCCTGTTTTTGTTATTGTTTTCTTCCTATTTTTTTCCCATTTTGTTTCCCTTTTTTTAATCCTCTTTCCAGTCCAGAGTTTCATCATCTATTCTCTTCTTCTTTCTGTTTATTCCTGTTCTTGTTCTTCATCTTGTTCCTGTTCTTCCTCCTGTTCTTGTTATTGCTGTCTTCCTTTTCTTTTCCCATTTTAATTCCCTTTTTTTAATCCTCTTTCCAGTCCAGAGTTTTGCCTTCTATTATCTTCTTTTTTTCTGTCTATTCCTGTTCTTGTTCTTCATCTTGCTCCTGTTCTTCCTCCTGTTTTTGTTATTGTTTTCTTCCTATTTTTTTCCCATTTTATTTCCCTTTTTTTAATCCTCTTTCCAGTCCTGAGTTTTATCTCCCTCACTACGTTTTGGTCCTCTCCCTTCCCTTCGTTTCTTACCTCTCTTTTTCACTTCCTCCTTTCATACCTCCCCCTTCACCTCCTCTCCTGTTCCTCCTCTTTTTCTCTCTCCTTTCTCTTATCTTTTTCTATATACGGGTACATCAAACACCAAACTTTTTCTTCTTGTTTTTCTTTCTTCTATTTTGGTGTCTTTCTTGTTCCTCTCGGTTTTTTTTTTTTTTTCCTCTTCTGCTTCTTCCTGTTCTTTTTTTTTGTTTGTTTCTTTTATTTTTGTTGTTGTTTTTTTGCCTTCCTGTTCGTGTTCTTGATCTTGTTCTTCTATTGTTTCTTTCTCTTCTATGTCTTTTTTCTTCTTCTTCATCTTTTTTTTCTTCTTCTTCTTGTTCTGTTTTTTTTTCTCCTGCTTAGTTTTCCTTTAACTCTTATGCTTCTTCCTGTTTTTTTTTCTTCTTTATCTTCTTTTTCTTCTTGTTCTTCTTGTTCAGCTTTTTTCTCTCCTTCTTAGTTTTCTTTTAACACTTATGCTTCATCCTGTTTTTTATCTTTTTTGTGTTTATTCCTGTTTTTTCTCTTGTTTTTGCTTTGTTCCTCTTCTCTCTTCCCTTTTTCTTCACCTTCTTCTAATCCTTTTTTTTCAGTCCTCTCTCTCTAATTTTTTGCTCCTCTCCTCTCCCTTCGTTTCTTCACTTTCTTTTTCACTTTCTCCTTTCATACCTCCCCGTTCACCTCCTCTCCTGTTCCTCCTCTTTTTCTCTCTCCTTTCTCTTATCTTTTTCTATATACGGATACATCAAACACCAAACTTTTACTTCTCGTTTTTCTTTCTTCTATTTTGGCGTCTTTCTTGTTCCTCTCGTTTTTTTTTCTTTTGCATTTTGTTTTTTTTCTTGTTTTGCTTCTTCGCGTTCTTGCTCTTTTTGTCTCTTTCTTGTTTTTGTTCTTGATGTTGTTCGTCTTCTTGTTTCCTCTTTCTTCACCTTTTCTTTCTGTTTTTCTCTCTTATTCTCTCTCTCTCTTCTTTCTTTCTTTCTCTATTTTTCATTCTCTTTTTTTAATCTAATTTCTTCTTTCTCCTTTTCCTCCCATTCTTCTTTCTCCTTTTTCTCCCATTCTTCTCTCTCTCTCTCTCTCTCTCTCTCTCTCTCTCTCTCTCTCTCTCTCTCTCTCTCTCTCTCTCTCTCTCTCTCTCTCTCTCTCTACCTACGTTTTGCTCTCTTTTCGTTCCTTCGCTCCCCTTTCCGCTTTCTTACTCTCTCTCTCTCTCTCTCTCTCTCTCTCTCTCTCTCTCTCTCTCTCTCTCTCTCTCTCTCTCTCTCTCTCTCTCTCTCTCTCTCTCTCTCTCTCTCTCTCTCTCTCTCTCTCTCTCTTGTTCCCTCCCTTTTTTTCCTCCTCTTCTTCCTCTTATCCTTTTCTATATAGGGATTCATCAAACAACAAACTCTTCTTTTCCTTACGAACGCAAACTCTTTGATGCAGGACGGTGGGTGTTCTTTACTCTTCGTTATTGTGTAGCTGAGTTTGGGTATATCTTTTTTTTTGGGGGGGGGAGGGGGGAGGGGGGGGGACTGTTTTATTTTCTGCACTATCTTTTTTTTATTTTTTTATTTTTTGTATTGACTCATCGAACGGAGAATGCAGAAGCGCCCTTTATCATCTCCATCTGACTCATGTTGGACTCACAAGCTGTTCTCTCTCTCTCTCTCTCTCTCTCTCTCTCTCTCTCTCTCTCTCTCTCTCTCTCTCTCTCTCTCTCTCTCTCTCTCTCTCTCTCTCTCTCTCTCTCTCTCTCTCTCTCTCTCTCTCTCTCTCTCTCTCTCTCTCTCTCTCTCTCTCTCTCTCTCTCTCTCTCTCTCTCTACTCTTTTCTTTCTTCCCTTTTCTCTTTCTCTCACTCTTTTTCTCTTTTTTTCTCTTCCTTTCTCTCTTTTTCTTTTTTTTCTCTCTCTTTCCCACCTCTCTCTCCTCTCTTTCTCTTTATTTCTCTTTTACTCTTTTCTTCTCTCTCTCTCTCTCTCTCTCTCTCTCTCTCTCTCTCTCTCTCTCTCTCTCTCTCTCTCTCTCTCTCTCTCTCTCTCTCTCTCTCTCTCTCTCTCTCTCTCTCTCTCTCTCTCTCTCTCTCTCTCTCTCTCTCTCTCTCTCTCTCCTTGGCCTTTTACTCTTCGTTCCAGCAGTCACCCTCGACAGATTACTTCCCCTTACTCCCCTCTCCGCGCCTCTCTCCAACTTCCTTTGGGCTCTTCTCTTTCCTCCCTGGCCTCTCCTCCACGTCCTCCTCCATCCCTTTTCCCTCCTTTCTCTACTCTTCCCTTTAGTCTTGTTTTGTGTTCAGTGGTCTCATTCTTCTCTTTTACAATGCCTCTTCTCTTTCTCTCCTTCTAACGCCTATTCTTTTGGGGTTTCGTTGAAGTCTGTTTCGGGTTTATTTTTATTTGGGTCTTCGCTCGCACGCTCGGCCTTCTGACCCCAATTTCTCTCCCTCGTACCTTTTTTTTCTTTCTTCACCTCTCCCTTCCCTCCTTACCTCCCTTCACCTCCTCGTCTTCCTCGCCTTCTACTTTCCCCTCTCCTCTTTCTCCTCCCTGCGTTTACCGTCCCTCTCTTCTCCTTCTCTCTGTCTCCTCTTCTTCCTCCTCCTCTTTCGTTTCCATCCCTTTCTGTTCTTCCCTCCTGTTCCATCCTTCCTTCTGTTCACTTCTGTTTCCCTCCTGTTCTGTGCTCCCTTCGCCTACTGTTATTCCTCTCCTTTTCCTCCTCCTCCTTCTCCTCCTCCTTCACCTGTTTCACTGTTCTGTGCTCCCTTCGCCTACTGTTATTCCTCTCCTTTTCCTCCTCCTCCTTCTCCTCCTCCTTCACCTGTTTCATTTCATTTCCTTCCTTCCTGTTCCATCCTTCCTTCTGTTCATTCCTGTTTCCTTTCTGTTCCATGCTTCGTCCCTTGTTCCTTCTTTCCCCTACTGTTCTTCCTTTCCTTTTCCTCCTCCTCCTCCTCCACCTGTTTCATTTCAATTCCTTCCTTCCCGTTCCATCCTTCCTTCTGTTCACTCCTGTTTCCCTCCTGTTCTGTGCTCCTTCCCTTGTCCCTCCCTTCGCCTACTACTCTCTTCCTTCTTTTCCTCCTCCTCCTCCTCCTTCATCTCCTTCGTTTCAGTCCCTTCCTTCCTTCCCGTTCTATGCTTCCTTCTGTTCACTCCTGTTCCCTTCCTGCTCCGTGCTAACTCCGTCATCTGAGCGTCCTTTCTTTCCCTCCTCCTCCTCCTCCTCCTCCTCCTCCTCCTCCTCCTGAGTACCCTGTCCCTCTGTCCTTTTTAACCTTCTTCTCCTGCCCCCCCGCCCCTCCTCCTCCTCCCCCTCCCTCCCCACGTGGACTTGTTGTTAAGCTGTGTGTTAAGCTTTAATGCGGCGGGGCACGTTAAAGCTCACAGACTCTCTCTGTCTCTCTCTCTCTCTCTCTCTGTCTCTCTCTCTCTCTCTCTCTCTCTCTCTCTCTCTCTCTCTCTCTCTCCCCCCCGCAATAAAGCTCCCTCACTAAGCCTTGCACTATAATATCAAGACCACACAAAAATAACGAGCAAGATAATGTTGGGAGTGAATATAACGATAATGATGATGATGATGATGATGATGATGATATAAATGAAAATACTATTACTGTTACTACTGCTACTGCTGATAAAGTTACTACTACTACTACTACTACTACTACTACTACTACTACTACTGCCAATTATAAGAATGTTCATAATAATAACAATAATAATAATAACAATAATAATGATAATAATAATAATAATAATAATAATAATAATAATAATAATAATAATAATAATAATAATAATGATGCCAATAGCCCGGCTAAGGAGAAGCTCTGAGTGGGTCGCGGGCACAAACAGTCTCAGGGCCGCGAGGGGAAGGTTCACGCACAAAAATCGCTCCACGGATCACTTTTGCTCATTACCGGCGGCCGCGCGGCTATTGATAACACTGATAACGAGGAGGGCGCGGCGGCTGCCAGTAATAATGGGATTGGTGCTTTCTCTACAATGGTTCTCTGCAATATTGGAACCAGCGGCAATATTTAAAAGCGATATTGGAGGCAGTAATAGGGACAGCAAAAATAATGACGGTGGAAATCTATTGTTAATGAAGGTAATAATGTTACTGGAGATGAATGAGTTAGTCATGATAATGGCCGCCGCGGAGCGTCCCGGGAAACTCGAGCAGCGGGACGCCTTTTTGGCCGCCGTGATGAACAGCAGACGTTTTGAGGACGGTCTTGGAGGGTTCACTCACACATGGAGGACTACGACGCACGGCTGCATTGTAAAGACACACATTTGCATAACTAGTACAGATAAGTATTCATCGTTTCATAGATAAATACTTAACACAGACTATATATATATATATATATATATATATATATATATATATATATATATATATATATATATATATATATATATATATATATATATATATATATATATATATATATATATATATATATATATATATATATATATATATATATATATATATATATATATATATATATATATATATATATATATACATATATATATATATATATATATATATATATATATATATATATATATATATATATATATATATATATATATATATATATATATATATATATATATATATATATATATATATATATGACACCTGCCTGGTCAAACTCTTTCGTCTCTGCCTATCACCATCTACCTTTCCTTCCTGCTGGAAGTATGCCTTTGTACAACCTGTGCCTAAGAAGGGTGACCGTTCCAATCCCTCAAACAACCGCCATATAGATTTACTTTCCTGTTTATCTAAAGCTTTTGAATCAATCCTTAACCGGAGATTCAAAAGCACCTTTTCATCTCTAACCTTCTATCTGATCTCCAGTATGTGTTCCGCAAGGGGCGTTCTACTGGCGATCTTCTTGCTCTCTTAACTGACTCTTGGTCATCCTCTCTTAGCCGTTTCGGTGAAACTTTCTCAGTTGCGCGACATATCGAAAGCCTTCGATAGAGTCTGGCACAAGTTTTTGCTCATTTCCATAGCAATGCTGGGCCCTCCCTAGAAACCCAATCACGTTTGGGGCTACAGTCATCTTGACTCTTCTTTGGGGCTCCCTCATAATAGTAATAATAATAATAATAATAATAATAATAATAATAATAATAATAATAATAATAATAATAATAATAATAATAATAATAATAATAATAATAATAATAATGATAATAACTATAACTATAACTATAACTATAACTATAATTATAACTATATATATATATATATATATATATATATATATATATATATATATATATATATATATATATATATATATATATATATATATATATATATATATATATATATATATATATATATATATATATATATATATATATATATATATATATATATATATATATATATATATATATATATATATATATATATATATATATATATATATATATATATATATATATATATATATATATATATATATATATATATATATATATATATACACACACACACACACACACACACACACACACACACACACACACACACACACACACACTGTTTGAGTTAGTTTGTTTATATAATACAACGACGCAGTGACCGAGCAAACAAAGGCAAAATATCGCCACCGGTGGCCGGGTCCTGCTAACAGCGGCGCCGCACACAGGTTCGTTTAGGAATGATAAAATTCACATAATTTTTGTATCAGCTTCACACACCCAGACCACACAAAACTGACAGTTCCTGATGGCAACAGGACATGTGGAAACAATTACGTAATGATGAATAAAAGATTTGTGGAAATTTCCTGTGGGAGCATATCAATGGGGATTGCCTTTGGGATTGATATACGTCGCCGTTGACAAGAATAATAAAAAAAATAGAAGAAAAATATAAAAGCGAACAGAAAAAAAACATCCAAGCCATCAAATATCTTGATGCTAAAAGAAAACAAATCTGCCGGCGAGCGAGCGAGCCATCGACGCGGCGAGTAATGGTGATGGGGCGCGGCGGCGCGGCGCGTCCGTCATCACCATAATGGACGTCGCCCGTACGGCAGCCCGCACCTGATGCCCGCCGTACTGCAAGGCTTCCACACGTCATAAAAGATATTAAAAGACGTCGCCTGGGGTAACGCGGCTAGCGTGACCTTGCGACTCTACAAAGTTTTCACGAGTCAGGGCGCTGTAACTGCTCCCTCCAGACTGCAGCCGCCTCACAAAATGCTAATCGGGTATTTTAAAATTCTGAGAGGATAACGAATGCCAAGTTAACGAAATTATTATAATCTAATTTCGCTAATGGAGAATAATAGCACGTACAGAACTTTCACCTAAACGGATATGATTAAATGTTAAACAGGTTTTCTTTCCCGGCGGTTTGGTAAGGGACGGTAAGCGTTCCAAATGCGTAGTACATGTGATGCAACGCAATGCCCTAATTGGAGCATCGTTAACCCGACTTTGGCCGCCTCTTGCAGCGCGGCGCTCAGCAAACACTAACACAGACTCGCCAGGCCGATGGATTATTTACCCCTTACAGTTGCATGCAAATAAATTTAAAGCCGAAGCTTGTGTGACTGATCTGTCGATTAATCCTGTTGCAGTCTGTCTGTCTGTCTGTCCGACTGTCCGACTCTCTCTCTCTCTCTCTCTCTCTCTCTCTCTCTCTCTCTCTCTCTCTCTCTCTCTCTCTCTCTCTCTCTCTCTCTCTCTCTCTCTCTCTCTCTCTCTCTCTCTCTCTCTCTCTCTCACACACACACACACACACACACACACACACACACACACACACACACACAGCCGGTTTCAGGTCAGACGTGTTTCTCGGTATCATTCGCTAACAGATTTCCTCCATTCAATGCTTTCATTACTTCCATTTCTCGGCATGTTACTTTTTTATATTTAATTTTCAACCATATACAAATACAATTCTCGAGCTGGTTTCCCACACCCTAACCATTTCGGAGTAGTTCAATGATTCCCTTTTTTTTTTTTTCGTTCGTTATCTGCAGCAAAATTTCCTTCGTTTTTTTACTACTTCAATCTTTCCTTTTTCCTGTTCGCTAATATCTCTCCCCAGCAAGCTTCCCTTCATTTGTTTCTACTTTAATCTTTCCTTTTTCCTGTTCGCTAATATCTCTCCCCAGCAAGCTTCCCTTCATTTGTTTCTACTTTAATCTTTCCTTTTTCCTGTTCGCTAATATCTCTCTCCCCGGCAAGCTTCCTTCATTTGTTTCTAGTTTAATGGTTCCTTTTTCACCCTGTTCGTTAATATCTCCAGCAGACTCCCTTTCATTTATCTGCTGCATGACTTGAAACGACCACATCTGCACCTCGTTATTCCTCCGCCGGTCTATCCTCCATCCAGCTTGCGGTTCTTCCTGACATGCTCATATTCAGCGGCCTCACCCATGACCTTTCCTGCTCGCGGCATACACAGGTTTCACTCCTATCAAGGGTGGCAGCGGCGGCCCTCCATTACGCCTCCTTGCATGCTGCCTCCACGCCGCCTAACTTGCTTGTATTATTCAGGACTTTCACGGCGCTGGCTGTTTTACTAACGCGGTGCTCGTTTACTCGTCCCAGCATAACGCCTTTCCTTTTAATCCTTCGTGCTAATGGTTTCTGAATACTGAATTGTCAATACATCAAAGAATCCAACATTAATGTGAAGGTCAATATGCAGGGTTTTATTTCGTCTGCTCGCGACCATGGCCTTAATTTTCTTTTCCTCCACCAAGATTCCATCATTTTTTTCCCTTTCACATTTACTCATTGGATTAGCGCGCGTCACGGCTACCCTCCTTGATTCAATTACGGGTATTGCGTCACATCTGCATATAAAACGTGAAATATTCCTTTTACTCTTTCGTCCTCTGCTGTCGGCGCCGTTCTCTATATATTCCAGTTTTAACTCGCTTCACCTCCATTCAAGGAAACATTAGACATTTCTGGTTAACTAATATCTGAATTCCTAGTATTTTTTTTATTCTTTTTATTTATTTATTTTTTTACAACAAAGGAGACAGCTCAAGGGCACAAAAAAAGGAAATAATGATAAAAAAAAACGCTACTCTCTGCTCCTATGTCTATCAATAACACATCCAACGCTTTTTACATATGGGTCCTTCATCACCATTATGGCCTATACCTCCCTTATGTGCATCCAAGGAAACATTAGATACTTCTGCTTGACTATAATATATGAATTTCTGGTCCATCAATAACACTTCCAACGCTTTTTACATATGGGTCCTATCTCACCATTATGGCCTATACCTCCCTTATGTGCATCCAAGGAAACGCAGGCCACTCCCGCCGATCATAAATCTGAAACAACAGTTAACCAACAAGATTTGTGTAGACCCATATATCTTGGGAGCCGCTTAATATAATATTCGCTCTAGCCACTAACGGTTCGGGGCAGACCACAAAGCCCCAGTTGCCAGATTATCGTACTCAGAGCCACGTATTTACCGGTTTCTGGCCCATAACTGTTGCCAAGAAGCTCCAATAATTAACCATTTAAACGATAACCATATATGAAAGCAGTTATTCGGGTGATAAAAGCAGTTTTGGGTCGGAAATCGGAAAACGTAAGAGGCAGAGTACGACAATCTGGCAGCGCTGCACAGAGCCAACAAGTGAATTTGACGGCGCTGGGGGCGGCATGTAAACTATTTTCCGCTGCAATAAATTTCAGTTTCCATAAGCCGTCCTGGTTTCTTGCCGGAGGAAAGCCACGAACATATGATTTTACTGTACACACACCAGCAAGATATCTGACAACAGTATTTCAGGCGACCGATATATCATTTCTCGTCCTCCGCAGCTTATCTTTAATACCCATCTCATACTTTGTCAAATATGCTAAAATGGGCTCATAATTCGTAACATTATTATTATTATTGTTATTATTATTATTATTATTATTATTATTATTATTATTATTATTATTATTATTATTATTATTATTATTATTATTATTATTATTATTATTATTATTATTATTATTATTATTATTATTATTATATATCCGTACAGTAGGAGTCTGAAAACTTCGAGTCAGTCGCCATCACAAACCAATAAACTTCGTCGGATATGTTAAACAGGACCATAATTCGTTGGATTTGCTGGGATCTTCATTGCTCTTGCACAGTGGGACTACCGTTTTAATTATTGCTGCCCTCGTCCGTTTCCAAGCACAACTCGTTAAACTTCCTCTAATCCATTTAAATTTCCTCATCGTTTAATATATTCAATGGTACTTCCTTTGTTTCCGTATAGCGGCAGGAGGCATGTTCTGGCCAGGCCGTCAAACACAATTCCCCTGATCCTCGCCCTGTGACATTGAATCTGCAAGCACTTCAAGGCTCTCTCCCCTCGCTGCTCCATCAATTCTGCGCGCACCCCATCCACTCCTGCCGCCTTTTCATTCTTAAGGTTATTCACTGCCTTCTGTGCTTCATTCAGAGCCGCGACCCTTGGCATTCCAGCAGGCAGCCCTTGCTTTCACGTTCCCCTCAAGTCTGCTTATGGTAACGCGGCTCTCCGTGCAACATTTTTAGTCATTCGGTCTAATGTTTTCTTGGATGCACATAAGGGAGGTAAAGGACAAAATGGTGAGAAAGGACCCATATGTTAAAAGCGTTGGAATTGTTATTGATGGACTAGAAACTCAGATATTAGTCAAGCAGAAATGTCTAATGTTTCCAAAATTCTTCATTCGTTGTCGTAGGCAGCGGGCAGTTCTTTTCTTTTATATCCACAGCAATATCTTCATAACTCCCTTTAATTACTCCCATTGCACCTCTTGAACACCATTTGAATCAATATTATTTATCCGTACAGTAGAGCACGACTTTCCACCCTAGCTCTTCATTAACTCATTAAAATTATGTTCCACTAATTTTCCTTTCTAAAAAAGCTTATGGACTGCACGTTGTCGATTCTTTCCAATCAGAATGACACATGACAGTCGCAAAGTTCTATCGTTATTTTTCGCCTCCATGGTGCAGTAATTAATAGACACATACACCTTTCGTTATTTGATTAGTTAATAATAATAATAATAATAATAATAATAATAATAATAATAATAATAATAATAATAATAATAATAATAATAATAATAATAATAATAATAATAATAATAATAATAATAATAATAATAATAATAATAATAATAACAAAAACAATAACAATAACAATAATAACAATGCACAAATAATAGGTAAACGCACGAGAAGTTGTGAGAATAAATTGTAAAAGGAAAAAAAATAAAACGTGTAACCGCAAAGCAGATAAAAGGTACATAAAAGTAAGGAGAAACTGACGGGAATCACACGCGGATGAACACACATAAATTCAATAAACTGGTAAAACATAACATTCGTAGCAAACATGAGAACTATTACATAATTACATAAAGATAGAATGGAAAGAAGAAGTTTATAGTTTGCAGCCCTTTGAGGTAGTGATGGCAAACGGGAGGAAGAGGAGGAGGAGGAGGAGGAGGAGGAGGAGGAGAAGGAAGACGTATTGGATGACGGGGATTTATCAGAATGAGGGAGGAGGAAGGGTGGAGGGTATGGTGGATAGGAAGGTGAGGGGAGAGGAGGAGGGAAGGAGGAGGAAGGGTGGGAACAGATAAATAGGTGAATTAGCAGAAGGAAGGAAGAGGGATGGCGGAGGATGAAGAGCAAAGCCGATTGATAGGAGTCGGAAGAGGAATGAGGGTGGCAGATTTAGGGGGAGGAGGATAGATAGAGAGGAGGACGAGGAAGAGGAATGGGGCTTCGTCTATTTCCCTTTGACGGGCCGCCTATTGACGCTCCTCGCAGCCCGCTCAGGTGAGGCGAGGTGAAGGTGTGCGTGAATGGCTGCCGCACCTGTAAATCACGGTGGCGATGTCATTAGCGGCGCGACGGGGCTCACACACGAAGAACGGGGCGGTGGAGCGCGGGACAAAAAGGGGGCGGCGGGCTCCAGGGAAAGAAGGCGGCGGTAGGAGACGGTAGGATCGGGTACAGAAGGGTGGAGCTTGGCGAGACGGTGAGGAGTGGCGGGGGGGGGCAGGAAGAGTGGCAGGGGGGGCAGGAAGAGTGGCAGGGATGGGGAGGCAGGGCAGAGCAAGGCAGGGGCAGGAAGTGACTGGCTTCAAGTAAAGATGAAGGCGGTATGATCACGGACAGAGGGCGTAGCTTGGGAAGACGGGGAGGAGGAAGGAGGTATAGGGGAAGCAGGGAGGGTAGGAGAGGAAGAGTGGCAGGGGTGGGGAGGCAGGTCAGACCAAGGCAGGGCAGGATGCGACGGGTTTCACGCAGAGATGAAAGTGGTAGGATCGGGGAACGGAGAGTGTAGCTTGGAAGGACGGAAAGGAGGGGGTAGAGGGAACAGGGAGGATAGGGCAGTTGGAGTGGCAGGGGAGGGAAGGCAGGGGAGAGCAGAGCAGGGCAGAGCAGGAAGCGATGAAAGCAGGAGGATTGGGAACGCGGAGTGCAGCTGGGAAGGACGGAAAGGAGTGGGGAGGTAGAAGGAGCAAGGAGGGAAGAGCTGGCAGAACAGGGCAGAGAGCACGTTTGTGGCGGTGTGGATGTTCGTCAGATTCCAGATTCAGATTTTTTATTGAGAAAAGAGGGGGGGTATATTTACAGAGAAGGGGGGGGGGGAGAGAGGGTACATACATCTGACTTACCCTAACCTAAGCTAAACAAATCAAATGCATGAGAAGATAAAAAAGGGGGAAGAAGTAAAGAAGGCGAAAGTAGGAGAAAGAGGGATGTTCGTGCTAAGGAGACGCAGGTTTTAAAGGTGGAAGAGGCTCCTGCATGCAAAGGTCGAGTTTCATGGTACACGGCCATTCAAAAAGAGTACAGTACAGAGAGATTCACTAAAGAAAACACGTGTAAGTCAAAAAACTGCGGATGTAGACGATTTATGAGGGTAGTTCCTGCATGCAAAAGTCGAGTTTGATGGTACACGGCCATTCAAAAACAGTACAGAGATATTTACTAAAGAAAATACGTGTAAGTGAAAAAAGTGCGGTTGTAGACGACTTATGAGGGCACTACTTAATATATGAAGAGTGTGTAGTGACTGAGTGTCGAAAAAGTTTATATAAGGGAGGCTCAGTCTAAAACGAGTATAGCTTACGGTATATTAATGTGAAGTTTGAAGGTACAGTCACGTAGAGTGCGCTAAGAATCTTATTACGAAAACTTAATAAAAGGTAGTAGATGAAAGATAGCGATTGTAATTAAAGCAGAACAGAATGAAAGCAGATGTTTTTAGGAAGAGGAAAAGTTGAAAGAAAGTATTTATGAAAGGAAACGGCAATAGAAAAAGAAAAGAATACCAGAAACCGAAGACAGAATTTTAGCAAGAGGAAAGGAGGGTTTAAATAAGGAGAAAGACAAAATGAGAGAAAGAAAAAGAGAGGGATTCAGCAAAAGAGAGAGAAAATTTCCGAGGTAAAGGATGAGCTCTGAAAAGACGGAGGGTCAAATAAATGAAGTTTGAGAGAGAGCGGAGAAATTTTGGACAGGGCGCGTTCGAGTGAGGGGGAAAAAAGGGAAGGGACCAAGAAGGGTTAGAGATCACGAGGGTCTGCTGGAGGAGAAAAGAGAGAAAGGGACAGTGAATAACGTTTTAAGGAGAAACTGTAATAGAGTTTTGGTATGATTGGGAGGTAAGGAGAGAGAGAGAGAGAGAGAGAGAGAGAGAGAGAGAGAGAGAGAGAGAGAGAGAGAGAGAGAGAGAGAGAGAGAGAGAGAGAGAGAGAGAGAGAGAGAGAGAGAGAGAGAACGCAGCTGTGGAAAACGAAATCAGAGGAAAAGGCTGACAAAGAGAAGCAGATATGTAAGAAGAGGCAAAAAAAAAAAGGAATAAAAACGAATAAATGAAAAAAAGAACAAAGAGGAGACAGGAAAGAAGACAACGGAAAAGGAAGAACAGGAAGTGGCGGAGGAAGGAGAAAGAGCTTTGAAGATGTGAGGAGACGAGAATTACAGAAGGAGAAAAAAAAAAAAAAGACCAAACGACCGTAATAAAGGAAGGAGGAACCAGAAATTACCGAACAGAGAGAGAGAGAGAGAGAGAGAGAGAGAGAGAGAGAGAGAGAGAGAGAGAGAGAGAGAGAGAGAGAGAGAGAGAGAGAGAGAGAGAGAGAGAGAGAGAGAGAGAGAGTAGCAAAGAAAGACAGATAAAGAGACATAACCAGACAACATCCAAGCATAGAGACAGACAGACAGACAGATGAACATACAAACAGAGACAGACAAGAGAGACTGGTAGACAGGCAAACACAACAAACAAACAAACAAACAAACAAGCAGAATGAAGGAAAGACAAATAGACAGACAGAAAGAGAGAGATAAACAGACAGACGAGACCACAGACACAAAACTGGAGGCGACTATGAGTGACAGAGACAGAGGGAGGTAAGGACGGAGGGAGAAAAAGTGAAAGTGAGGGAAAGGGAGAGAGAGGGTGAGTGAAGGAGGCGAGGAAGAGGCAAAAACAGACAAAAGCAATACTATATCAGATGGCACAGACACCTCCGTTACCCACCCACCACCAGGATGAGAAGAGGAGGAGGAGGAGGAGGAGAGGAAGCAGAGGAAGAGTGATGTCCTCGCTGGGCTGAGAAATACATCGGATGCTGCGTCAGAGAAGAGAGAAGAGCCGGAAAATCTTAGGAGGCTGAAATCTGATAGAGAGAGAGAGAGAGAGAGAGAGAGAGAGAGAGATGCAAATAGTCTCTCTCTCTCTCTCTCTCTCTCTCTCTCTCTCTCTCTCTCTCTCTCTCTCTCTCTCTCTCTCTCTCTCTCCCTCTCTCTACCACTCCTTCCTTCCCTTCCTCCGTTCCAGACACACACACACACACACACACACACACACACACGCAAAAATACACTTCCCTTCCTCCCTATCTTCCTTCCTCTCACCTTTTCCTCCCTATCTCCCTCCCTCATTCCCTTCCTTCTCTCTCTCTCTCTCACACTCGCCCCGTCACTCCGTCGTCGAGAAATTCACTTGTAAATATCATCGCGGTGTATTATGGGTAAGACCTGTGTCAGCCGCCGTGGTGAGGCCGGGGAGAGGCGACTGAGGGGCACTGGGGGTGGTGGCCGGCGCGCGAGACGTTCATGTTTACAAACGAGGCAGTCATTTGAGGGTTGGTGGGCGGCGGCGACGCGAGGCACAGTGGCGAGGGAGAAGTAGTGGGCGAGATAACAGGCAGGGAGTGGGATGCCGATACGGGTGACCTTGAGAGAGAGAGAGAGAGAGAGAGAGAGAGAGAGAGAGAGAGAGAGAGAGAGAGAGAGAGAGAGAGAGAGAGAGAGAGAGAGAGAGAGAGAGACTTGGTAGGAATCCTTGGGTCGTAAACTAAGGCGCTGTTCTCTTTTATTAAACACAGACGGCTATTTGAATAAAGCAACAGAGAGAGAGAGAGAGAGAGAGAGAGAGAGAGAGAGAGAGAGAGAGAGAGAGAGAGAGAGCTCAAAACCAATGGAAAACGTTTAAAAATCCTCCCTGGCTCATCCCTCGCACCTCTCTTATCATTTATCCAACGTTTTCCGCCTCCTCCTCCTCCTCCTCCTTATCCCCCTTTTCCCTCGTATAACCTTTCCCTCCTTCATCATGAGGGTGTAACTTCCTTTCCTTTTGTTGACTCACGCGTGCCCAAGAACCGAAGTTACGGGCGAGAGTTGAGAAGAAAATATGTCCGGAAAGAGAAAACGGGATGTCGGAGGGAGAGGAAAGATTTGAGGCAAACGAAAGAAATTTAAATGGAGGACTGAGGAAAAGTAAAATAAGGTTCATCAATAGTGGAGGGAGAGAATCGAGGAGGCAGAGGAAGGAAATTAAAGTGGAGGAATAAAAACCTAGAATAATGTTGGTCAATAGTTAAGAAAGGAGATGAAACAGTGGAGGAGGGAGAGTTACTGGCCTGCGGGAAGGAGGAAAACTAGACGATGGTAGGGAAACTTGGAAGAAAGGGGAAGGAGTGGAGAGAAAGTTAGTGGCCTGAAGGGGAGGAATCAAGAAGAAGGGAAACAAGAGAGGAATGGGAGACGAGTAAAGGAAAGCGAAACAGGAGATTAGAAGACGAAAGAGGGAGAAAAAAAGGAAAATAAAGAAAACAGTGATGGAAAACAAAGGGAAGAAAATAATTGAAAACAGAGACAAACCAAAAAAATGACAAAATAACATAATAACAAGATTAGGAGACATGAGAAGAAGACGAAAGAGGAGGAAGAAAAAAGGGAGATAAAGAAAGCAGTGATGGAAAACAAGGGAAAGAGAATAATCGAAAACAAAAGTAAACATGATGATAACAGGATAACTGAATAACAGGAATAGAAGAAGGGAAGAGAAAGCTGAGACGGGAAATGGGAAGACGAAAGAAGAGGAAAAATAAAGAAAGATAAAGAAAGCAGTGATGGAAAATTAAAGGAAGAAAATAATTGAAAAGAAAAGTAAACAAGAAGATAACAAGATAACACAGGAAATGGAAACAGGGGGGGAAAAATGACACGAGAGATGAGAGCATGAAAGAGGAAGAGCAAAAGAAAGATAGAGAAAGCAGTGGTATGAAACAAAAGGAATAGAAAAACTGAAGACAAAGGGAAAGAAAAAGACGACAGGAAAACAGGAAAACAGGAACAGGAGACGGGAAAACTAGAATAGGAGAGATGAGAAGACGAAAGATGAGGAAGAAAAGACGAATATAAAGAAAACATTGATAGAAAACAAAGGGAAGATAATAATTGGAAACACAACCAAACAAGAAAATAACAGCAAAACATGAAAACAGGAACAGGAGACGGGAAAAGATGAGAAGACGAAAGATGAGGAAGAAAAGAGGAATATAAAGAAAACATTGATAGAAAACAAAGGGAAGAGAATAATTGGATACGAAGACAAACAAGAAAATAACAGGAAAACAGGAAAACAGGAACAGGAGACGGGAAAAGATGAGAAGACGAAAGATGAGGAAGAAAAGAAGAAAATAAAGAAAGCAGTGATGGAAGACTACGGGAAAGAGAATAATTGAAAACAGACCCAACAAGAAGATAACAGCAACAATAGGAGGGGTAGTTGATGGGACATGAGGGAAGGAGAGAGGGAGAATCAGATACCTGGCGCTGATCCAGTTCACCTCTTTTCCTCTCCTTACTCCTCCTCCTCCTCCGTCTCCTCCAGCTATTTTTCTCCTCCTCCTCCTCCTCCTACTTTATCTCCTCCTCCTTCTCTTCCTACTTCCCCTTCTCCACCTCCTCCTCTGCCTTTTCTTCCTGCTTCTTCTGCTTCTCTTCCTCCTCACATCCCCAGTGATGTTATATACCTGGACTTTCAGAAAACCTTCGACAAGGTACCGCACGAGCGACTCCTTAAGAAACTGCACTCGGCGGGCATTGGAGCCAATCTGATCGCGTGGATAAGAGATTGGCTCACCGACAGAAAACAACGAGTACTACTCAACGGACAGCCTTCCGATTGGCTTCCAGTCACTAGTGGAGTGCCTCAAGGGTCAGTGCTGGGACCCATTCTCTTCATCATATATATCAACGACCTCGAATCAGGACTGAAATCCACAATATCGAAATTTGCTGATGACACTAAGGTGGGGGGAAAGGCCCTCACAAAGACCGACTGCGAAATCATTCAGAAAGACCTCAATCACATTATCGAATGGTCGGAAAAATGGCAAATGTCTTTTAATGTTGACAAATGCAAAGTCATGCACATTGGGTCCAGAAATAGTAACCACACATACATCATGAATGGGAGACCTCTGCAAGCGATGCAGGAGGAAAAGGATCTTGGAGTCACTATCAGCAGTGACCTGAAACACGCGAATCACTGTAAAAAGCATACAACAAAGCCAAACACTATGCTCGGGTTCATAGCGAGGAACTTCGAGTGTAAAACGCCAGACGTGATGCTATCCTTGTATAATTCCATGGTAAGACCGCACCTCGAGTATGCAGTACAGTTCTGGTCTCCTAATTACAGAAAGGACATTGATTTACTGGAAAGGATTCAACGACGCGCCACGAAAATGATACCAACCTTAAGGGCTCAACCGTACGAGGAACGACTCAAGCGACTCAATCTTTTTACATTAGAGAAAAGACGCCTACGAGGAGATATGATTCAAGTCTTCAAGTATCTGAAAAAATTCAATAACGTCGATTACTCCAATTTCTTTGAATTGCAAACCAACCTAAGAACTAGATATACGGTTTACCCATTCAGTCTAGTCGATGTAACACAGACATCGGAAGGAGTTTCTTTTCAACCCGAGTCATCCGTCACTGGAACAATCTTCCTTCAGATGTAGTAAATGCGAATACTATCAACTTCTTCAAATATAGAATCGACCGTCACTTCGCTGCGTCGGGAGTAAACTGAATATTGAGTTGCTTTCATCTACTCCTCAATATCGAGGTGCTTTCATCTGCTCCTCAATGTCGAGGTGCTTTCATCTGCTCCTCAATGTCGAGGTGCTTTCATCTACTCCTCAATATCGAGGTGCTTTCATCTGCTCCTCAATGTCGAGGTGCTTTCATCTGTCCTCACTCGAGGTGCTTTCATCTGCCCTCAATGTCGAGGTGCTTTCATCTGCTCCTCAATGTCGAGGTGCTTTCATCTGTTCACCGACAGAAAAACAACGAGTACTACTTCAACGGACAGCCTTCCGATTGGCTTCCAGTCACTAGTGGAGTGCCTCAAGGGTCAGTGCTGGGACCCATTCTTCATCATATATATCAACGACCTCGAATCAGGACTGAAATCCACAATATCGAAATTTGCTGATGACACTAAGGTGGGGGGAAAGGCCTCACAAAGACCGGGACTGCGAAATCATTCAGAAAGACCTCAATCACATTATCGAATGGTCGGAAAATGGCAAATGTCCTTAATGTTGACAAATGCAAAGTCATGCACATTGGGTCCAGAAATAGTAACCACACATACATCATGAATGGGAGACCCCTGCGCGATGCAGGAGGAAAAGGATCTTGAGTCACTATCAGCAGTGACCTGAAACACGCGAATCACTGTAAAAAGCACACAACAAAGCCAACACTATGCTCGGGTTCATAGCGAGGAACTTCGAGTGTAAACGCCAGACGATGCTATCCTTGTATAATTCCATGGTAAGACCGCACCTCGAGTATGCAGTACAGTTCTGGTCTCCTAATTAAGAAAGGACATTGATTTACTGAAAGGACTCAACGACGCGCCACGAAATGATACCAACCTTAAGGGCTCAACTGCACGAGGAACGACTCAAGCGACTCACCTTTACATTAGAGAAAAGACGCCTACGAGGAGATATGATTCAAGTCTTCAAGTATCTGAAAAATTCAATAACGTCGATTACCAATTTCTTTGAATTGCAAACCAACCAAGAACTAGAAATACGGTTTACCCATTCAGTCTAGTCGATGTAACACAGACATCGGAAGGAGTTTCTTTTCAACCCGAGTCATCCGTCACTGGAACAATCTTCCTTCAGAAGTAGTAAATGCGAATACTATCAACTCCTTCAAATATAGAATCGACCGTCACTTCGCTGCGTCGGGAGTAAACTGAATATTGAGTTGCTTTCATCTACTCCTCAATATCGAGGTGCTTTCATCTGTTCATCGTCGAGAAGCCATCTGCTCCCTCAGGCCCCAAGTGGCTGTCGAGCAGATTAAATCACCAAAGGGCAACCCGTAATGAGCCAATAGGCTTTCTGTTGCCTGTGTTTCATAGCCACATGTTTCCACAGCCTTTCTCTCTCTCTCTCTCTCTCTCTCTCTCTCTCTCTCTCTCTCTCTCTTATTTTCATACTTTAATTTGGGGCATGGGAGAAGGAAGAGAAAGAAGGAGGGAGGGAAATAAGAGTGAAGGCGAGCAGAGAGGGAAGGAGCAGAGAGGAGGAGGAAAGGAAGAAAGGGAGGAAGAGGAAGAATAGCTGAAGAAAGGAGGCAGGGAGGAAGACGTCAAGGAAGGTTAGCAAGGAAGGGAGGAGGAAGAAGGGAGAGAAAAGGAAGAATAGCGAAGGCAATGAACCAGAAAGGAAGACAGGAAGAAAGGGAGGAAGGAAGGAAGAAGAGGAAGAATTGATGAAGAAAGGAGCCAGGGAGGAAAACGTGAAGGGAGGCAAAGAGAAAGGGAGAGAGAATAGGAAGAAGAGGGAGAATAGCTAAAGGAAGGAGCCAGGGAGGAAAACGAGAAAGAAGGTTAGTAAGGAAGGAAGAAGAGAAAGAATAGCTAAAGAAAGAGAGAAAGAAAGAAAGAAAGGATAGCTAAAGAAAGGAGCCAGGGAGGAAAACGTGAAGGGAGGAGGGTAGCCAGGCAGGTAGGCAGGCAGGTAGGCAGGGAGTGGAGTGCAGGGGGAATATAGCCTTTCAGCATCGTCTATCGGGCCATGAAAACTCAGCCCCCGCGATACCCTCAGTGAATAGCCGACGATAACCAAATGTGCCGCCGCTTACCTGTCATGACCCGAAGCCAATGGAGCACACCTGGTAAACAGTGACCCCCGACCAGCGTTCCCATATTATCGTACTCAAAACATCGCATTCACCAGTTCCAGGGCCCAAAACTTTCGTAGCCACACAGATGACGCGATTCTAGGTGAAGTTATCGTTAAAAGCGTTACTTGTTGGTGTTTGTTTCCTACAGCTGTGAGTCAAAAACAGAAAGATGGGATGTGCTGAGTGGCTGAGTGCGATAATTTGGGAACGCTGCCCCCGACGACCCCAGGGGAACCGGGCACTGCTGTAGGGCAGGGAAGGGGTGCAGGAGTGAGAATCGAAGATGGTAGGACACAAATGGAAGACCGGTGAGTAGAAAGTGAAGCAAAGAGGACGAGGGAAAGGGAAAAGAAGATGGGACTATAAGAGCCTCCTCCAGAATGTAAGAAAAAAGGAAGGAGAGAGAGAGAGAGAGAGAGAGAGAGAGAGAGAGAGAGAGAGAGAGAGAGAGAGAGAGAGAGAGAGAGAGAGAGAGAGAGAGAGAGAGAGAGAGAGAGAGAGAGAGAGAGAGAGAGAGAGCGAGAGAGAGAGAGAGAGAGAGAGAGAGAGAGAGAGAGAGAGAGAGAGAGAGAGAGAGAGAGAGAGAGAGAGAGAGAGAGAGAGAGAGAGAGAGAGAGAGAGAGAGAGAGAGAGAGAGAGAGAGAGAGAGAGAGAGAGAGAGAGAGAGAGAGAGAGAGCATTGGAAATTGAAATAGCTGTGGAGGCGGGGAAGGAGTGCAGGGGTGACCAAGAAGGGTGGCGGTGCTCCGAAGGGTAACAAAGAGAATTGGTGGCGGCAAAGGGGAAAGGGATAACGGAAAAGACAAGGAAAGGAGTAAGGAAAAGGGAAAGGGAAAAAAAAGGAAAGATAAGGAAGAGATTAAGGTTAGTATTATAAAACACTTTCGCCTCTCACATCAGCTATCTCTAAAGGTCAAAGAGGGGGTCAGTCGGGTTCTAATGAGTGTTTCTTCAGGTTCACGGTACAGAGGAAGGGTCACACTACCACCAGGGTCATTAAGCTACTCCTGGAAATGCCCACAACTCCTACGAAAGGCTTGTCAAATATGTGTTCTTGGGCGGCGAAATGTCTGATAATATGACCCTAGAAGTTGAAATAGCCGCCTGCAGGAACACTGTGATCCAAAGAGTAACAAATAAGAGTAATAAGTGGCTGTAGCAAAGGAGAAAAGAGAAAGGGAAAAGCCGAGGGAAGGAGTAAGCAAGAGCCTTCTCCAAAGTGTACAAAAAAGTGGAGAGGGAAGGGACGAAAAATTGATATAGCCGACTGCGGGGACACTGTGCTTCAAAGAGTAACAAATGAAGGACATGAGGGAAGGAAGTGACTCTAGCAAAGGGGAAAGGGGGAAGGGAAAGACGAAGGAGGGAATGAAAAAGTCTCCTCCATAAGGTAAAAAAAGGGAAGGAGAGGGAAGGGACGAAAAATTGAAATAGCCAACTGCAGGGACACTGTGCTTCAAAGAGTAACAAATGAAGGACATGAGGGAAGGAAGTGACTCTAGCAAAGGGGAAAGGGGGAAGGGAAAGACGAGGGAGGGAGGGAAAAAGAGTCTCCTCCAAAAGGCAAAAAAAGGGAGGGAGAGGGAAGGGATTGAAAGTTGAAATAGGTGAAGGGATACAGAGATGAGCACTATAAACACTTGTCTGCGCCATGACGGGCTGGGGCCAAACACCATCCAGGCCCCTCAAGCAAGCCTACCGGCGCTATAGGCGTAAAAAAAAAGGGGGGAGGGGGTCAAGAAGCGGCAAAGAGGGAAGGGAAAAGGGGTAAGACCAGGAAGGGCGTAAGGAAAGTCTACACCAGAGGGGGGAAAAAAGGGAAGGAGAGGGAAGGGATTGAAAGTTGAAATAGTTGATGGGTAACAAAGGGGGTAGGAAGCGCCAAAGAGGGAAGGGAAAGGGGTAAGACCAGGAAGGGCGTAAGGAAGAACCTACACCAGAGGGGGAAAAAAAGGGAAGGAGAGGGAAGGGATTGAAAGTTGAAATAATTGATGGGTAACAAAGGGGGTAGGAAGGGGCAAAGAGGGAAGGGAAAGGGATAAGACCAGGAAGGGCGTAAGGAAGAACCTACACCAGAGGGGGAAAAAAAGGGAAGGAGAGGGAAGGGATTGAAAGTTGAAATAGTTGATGGGTAACAAAGAGGGTAGGAAGGGGCAAAGAGGGAAGGGAAAGGGATAAGACCAGGAAGGGCGTAAGGAAAGCCTACTCCAGAGGGACAAAAAAACGGGAAGGAGAGGGAAGGGATTGAAAGTTGAAATAATTGATGGGTAACAAAGGGGGTAGGAAGGGGCAAAGAGAGAAGGGAAAGGGGTAAGACCAGGAAGGGCGTAAGGAAAGCCTACTCCAGAGGGGAAAAAAAAGGGAAGGAGAGGGAAGGGATTGAAAGTTGAAATCGCCACTTCCGGATTACTGTGCTCCTAAGGTTAGCAAAGAGACAACACAATATGAGTAGAAACGCTCTCTAGTAAAGGGGAAAGGGGAAACGGAGGAGGCGAGGCCGGGAGTGGGAAATAGCTTCGTCCAGAAGGGAGGGAGAAAAAAAAGCAAGGAGAGCGAAGGAATTGAAAGTTGAAATAGCCACCTTCGAAACACTGCTTGTAAGGCCAGTAGAGTCTCCCGCCGACCCTACAGCACCGAACATAACCGCGGGAAAAGGAAGGGCAGGGCCTCAGGAGTGTGGGGACGAGTACGCAATAGCCTTCTTCATAGAGCGAGGAAAAGGAAGGAAAGGGAAAAAGTGATGCAAAGTTAAGAATCCCAGCACAAGAAAAGAAAATAACAGCTTCCTTGGATGTGTAAAAAAGTGAGGAATAGCATCCTCTAAAGATAAAATAATAAAGGAAAGGGACGAATGAGTGGGTAAGGGAGTCTCATGCAAAAGGGAAAGAAGAACATAAGAACGTAGGAGTCTGCAAGAGGTTGGTAGGCCTGTACAAGGCAGCTCCTTTGAACCTAAGCTCCCGTGTATCTAACCCCTCCTAATATCGCTGTCCATGAATTTATCTAATCTATTTTTGAATGTGACAATTGTATTGGCACTCACCACATGACTGCTAAGCCTATTCCACTCATCCACCACCCTGTTAGTAAACCAATTTTTGCCTATGTCCCTGTTGAGTCTGAATTTATCCAGTTTAAACCCATTACTTCGTGTCCTACCCGGTTCTCTTACCAACAAAACCTTATGAATATCCCCCTAATTAAAGCCCTTCATCCATTTATAAACCTCGATCATGTCTCCACGCACCCTTCGCCTTTCTAGAGAATGCAAGTTTAACTGTTTGAGTCTTTCCTCGTGTGGCAAGTTTCTCAACCCCTGAATCATCCTAGTCATCCTCCTCTGCACCGATTCTAACATTTTGATATCCATTCTATAGTAGGTGACTAGATATCCATTCTATAATAAGGTGACAAATATCCATTCTATAGGAAGGTGACTGATATCTATTCTATATAGAAAGGGAAGGAATAAGCATGGGAGAGCCCCCTGGAAATCCTAAGTAAGAGGTTCAAGTGAGTAAATCCTAATGGGGGAAGATAGAGGGAAAGAAACAGATGAGTAAGGAAGAACCACCTCAGTAATGGGTAAAATATATGAGAATGGACAGGGGTGAGTAAGTAGAGGGTGACTGGCGGGGTAGAGGAGAAGGGGGAGAGGAGAGAGAGAGTGGGTAGGGGGAAGCCTCGTTCAAATGGTAAATAAAAATGGAAAGGAAGAAAAGTGAATGTAAGAAAAATGGAGAGGAAAAAAATGGACAATGGAAAAAGGAAAAAGGAAAATAGAGAGGAAGAAAATGGAGAGGAAGAAAATGGAGAGGTAGAAAATAGAGAGGAAGAAAATGGAGAGGAAGAAAATGCAGAGGAAGAATATGGAGAGGAAGAAAATGGAGAGGAGGAAAATGGAGAGGAAGAAAATGGAGAGGAAGAAAATGGAGAGGAAGAAAATGGAGAGGAAGAAAATGGAGAGGAAGAAAATGGAGAGGTAGAAAATAGAGAGGAAGAAAATGGAGAGGAAGAAAATGGAGAGGAAGAAAATGGAGAGGAAGAAAATGGAGAGGAGGAAAATGGAGAGGAAGAAAATGGAGAGGAGGAAAATGGAGAGGAAGAAAATGGAGAGGAGGAAAATGGAGAGGAAGAAAATGGAGAGGAGGAAAATGGAGAGGAAGAAAATGGAGAGGAGGAAAATGGAGAGGAAGAAAATGGAGAGGAAGAAAATGGAGAGGAAGAAAATGGAGAGGAAGAAAATGGAAAAAGGAAGAAAATGGAGAGGAGGAAAATGGAGAGGAAGAAAATGGAGAGGAAGAAAATGGAGAGGAGGAAAATGGAGAGGAAGAAAATGGAGAGGAAGAAAATGGAGAGGAGGAAAATGGAGAGGAAGAAAATGGAGAGGAGGAAAATGGAGAGGAAGAAAATGGAGAGGAAGAAAATGGAAAAAGGAAGAAAATGGAGAGGAAGAAAATGGAAAAAGGAAGAAAATGGAGAGGAAGAAAATGGAAAAAGGAAGAAAATGGAGAGGAAGAAAATGGAGAGGAAGAAAATGGAAAAAGGAAGAAAATGGAGAGGAGGAAAATGGAGATGAAGAAAATGGAGAGGAAGAAAATGGAGAGGAGGAAAATGGAGAGGAAGAAAATGGAGAGGAAGAAAATGGAGAGGAGGAAAATGGAGAGGAAGTAAATGGAGAGGAGGAAAATGGAGAGGAAGAAAATGGAGAGGAAGAAAATGGAAAAAGGAAGAAAATGGAGAGGAAGAAAATGGAAAAAGGAAGAAAATGGAGAGGAAGAAAATGGAAAAAGCAAGAAAATGGAGAGGAAGAAAATGGAGAGGAAGAAAATGGAGGAAGAAAATGGAAAAAGGAAGAAAATGGAGAGGAAGAAAATGGAAAAAGGAAGAAAATGGAGAGGAAGAAAATGGAGAGGGAGAAAATGGAGAGGGAGAAAATGAAGAGGAAGAAAATGGAGAGGAAGAAAATGGAAAAAGGAAGAAAATGGAGAGGAAGAAAATGGAGAGGAAGAAAATGGAGAGGAAGAATATGGAGAGGAAGAAAATGGAGAGGAAGAAAATCGAGAGGAAGAAAATTGTCAAAGGAAGAAAATGGAGAGGAAGAAAATGGAAAAAAGGAAGAAAATGGAGAGGAAGAAAATGGAGAGGAAGAAAATGGAAAAAAGGAAGAAAATGGAGAGGAAGAAAATGGAGAGGAAGAAAATGGAGAGGAAGAAAATGGAAAAAGGAAGAAAATGGAGAGGAAGAAAATGGAAAAAGGAAGAAAATGGAGAGGAAGAAAATGGAAAAAAGGAAGAAAATGGAGAGGAAAAAAATGGAAAAAGGAAGAAAATGGAGAGGAAGAAAATGGAGAGGAAGAAAATGGAGAGGAAGAAAATGGAAAAAGGAAGAAAATGGAGAGGAAGAAAATGGAGAGGAAGAAAATGGAGAGGAAGAAAATGGAGAGGAAGAAAATGGAAAAAGGAAGAAAATGGAGAGGAAGAAAATGGAAAAAGGAAGAAAATGGAGAGGAAGAAAATGGAAAAAAGGAAGAAAATGGAGAGGAAAAAAATGGAGAGGAAGAAAATGGAGAGGAAGAAAATGGAAAATGGAGAGGAAGAAAATGGAAAAAGGAAGAAAATGGAGAGGAAGAAAATGGAAAATGGAGAGGAAGAAAAAAAAAGTGGAGTGGAATGCAAGAAAATTGAAGAGGAAGAAAAGAGTGAATATAAGAAAAACAAACAAGCAAACCACCACAAAAAAAAAACCACAATATTACACAAAGACAAATATAATAACAATGTATCACTGTATGCAAATAGACCGATTCCTACTCCAATATGAACGCTAATCGAGTGAAGACAATTGATAGCAAGACGGGTAACAAAGAGACGAAATAAACACAGAGAAACATGATACAGGGCAATGATATTATGAGCATGTAAATTTATGCTCCCTAAGTTTTAAAGACACGTACGATCGCGGAGTTGGAGGAGGAGGAGGAGGAGGAGGAGTGAGGGAGTGAGGGAGGAGTGAGGGAGGTGGAGGATTGAGGGAGGTGGAGGAGTGAGGGAGGTGAGGGAGTGAGAGGGGTGAGGAGTGAGGGTGGGAGGAGGAGGGGTGAGGGAGGAGAGGAGGAGGAAGAGGAGTGAGGAAGTGAGAGGGGTGAGGAGTGAGGGAGTGAGAGGAGTGAGGGAGTTAGGGAGGGGAGGAGTGAGGGAGGAGGAGTGAGGGAGTGAGAGGGGTGAGGAGTGAGGGAGTGAGAGGAGTGAGGAGTAAGGGAGGAACACAAGGGAACACAATGGAAGAACAAACAACAGCAGAGGGAATGGTCCTTACGAGGCTGTTTGTGACAAGCTACACTAACTATCTAATCAAAGGTGGAAGATGAAGGACAGCAAAGGCGAAGGCGAAGGAGGAGGAGGAGGAGGAGTGAGGGAATGAGAGAGGTGAAGGAGTGAGGGAGGGAAGCAAAAACGAAAAAAAAAAACACCTAAAAGAAAAGCCTGATGTAGGAGACGACGGACCTTATTAATAGAGTCCTCCATGCAAATAGTCCCCCGAAGTTTTCCGTTCTAAGTACACACTCGATCACCGGGACCAAAGGGTTTAATGAAGCGAGGAGAGGGAGGAGGAAGAGACCCGAGACAAATGTTGGTTCTCAGGACTTTATTAACGTGAGGGAAGGAACGTTTGTCATTGTCAGATGTGGCGGTGGTGGTGGTGGTGGTGGTGGTGGTGGTGAGGCTGTTACAAATGGTGATGGATTTTCTTGGGCTTATGGTGGTAAATATTAATGCACAGTCCTATTTTTTTGGACAGCTCGGTGCTCGTAAACAAGTGGGTCTCACCTTGTATTGGTCAGTGCACTATTGAACTGTTTGAGTGCACGTCATGAAACACTAGCCAAAAAATTAAACTCAAGAAGAAGTGAACAAAATAATATAGAGCAGAGAAAGCAGGTCAAGGACTAAAAGAAAAAATAACAAGAACAAGAAGCCCGCTAGGCGCTGCTCCTGCAAAAGAAAACAGAATGGACCGTATTGGCTATACAGGCAGCGCCACACGTGGCCACTCAGTGAACTGTCAAAGCAGTACTACTTTCCATAAAACTCAAGTTATGTACTAGAGTGCGTCTGAGGCTGCCTCCAGGATACAAGGCCGCCACCACTCCAAGCCAACGACTGCACACATTTTACTCCTACCCGATTTCCTGACTCTACTGTTTGACATGGAGAAAAACTGAAATCGGGTAGGAGTGAAGTGTGTGCGGCGGCGGCATCATGGCCGTGTATCCCTGAGACAGTCTCAGACGCACTCTAGTCTATAACTTGAACTCAATGGAAAATTCAGCTTGGAGTTGAGTGGCCACATGTGGCGCTGCCTGTATAGCCAATACGGTCCATTGAGTGGTCAGTTGCGGATGGAGAGGTGTCTTGATACTTCCCTCTTGAAGGGGTTTAAGTCGTAGGCAAGAGGATATACGGATGGAGGAAGACTGCTGCAGAGTTTACCAACGAAAGGGGGTGAAAGAAAGATGTTGGTAGACTTTTGAGTAAGGGATTTGACTGGAATAAGGAGGAGCAGGAGCAGAAAGGCGTGAGCAGCGGGGTCGCGGGAGGGGTGGAGGCCAGCGTTACCATATTATCGTACTCAAAACATCGCATTCATCAGTTCCAGAGCCCCAAACTCTCCTACCCACACAGATAACGAGATTCTAGTTAAAGTTATCGTTAAAAGCGTTACTTATTGGTGTTTGTTTGCGATAGCTGCGAGTCAGAAACCGGAAAATACAAGGTGTTGCGTGGGTGAGTACGATAATTTGGTAACGCTGGTGGAGGCATGCAGGTAGTAAGTTCAGAAGAGCATATATCACACAGACATCACATATATCACAGCAACATTATAAAGAAAATTTCGCTTATATCACTAACAGGAGATTATTAGGTTGGTATTATGAGACACTCGCTTCTCACATCAGCCATTTCTAAAGGTCAAAGAGGGGGTCAGTCGGGTTCCAATGAGTGTTTCTTCAGGTTCACGGTACAGAAGAAGACTCACACTACCACCAGGGTAAAAAAACTACCCCTGGAAATGCCAACAACTCCTACGAAAGCCTTGTCAAATATGTGTTCGTGGGCGGCGAAATGTCTTGTAATGCGACCCTTAGTGCCTTCAAATAAGCTTTCTGGGGTGTTAGACCAGCGCATAAAAATACATAAACGCACACATAATACAAGTCTGGTTTACTCTTGTCATGGTAAGTCCGACAAGCTCAAGTGAGTCAAACTGTCAACCCCTTTCCCGCCCTTTTCCCTGTAGCCTCTTAAGTGTGTGGAGCGGACTAGACCATCAGACAGGCACTCCGACACACTGGTCCCCCCCCCCCCCCTGCACCCCCGAAACCCCCTGCCGCGTACCCCAGCTGGATAATCCCCGTTCGCTCTTAGAGAATAATAGCTGTAACGATCAAAACGGGATAATTGGTGATACCGTTCCGATATAGCGGCGGTGGTGGAGATAGTGGCGGTGCTGTTAGTGGCGTTGCGATAGTGGTGCTGGTACTGATGAGGCTTGTAATGGTGGTGATGATGGTGGTGTTGGTGGTGGTAATGTGTGAATTATATAACAGCGGTGGTGGTGGTGGTGGTGGTGGTGGTGTGTTGATGAAAATGGTGGTGGGTGGTGATAGTGGTGGTGGTGGGTATAGTTGTGGTGATGATGAAGGTTTGTGGTGTTAGTGATGACGGTTATGGTGGTTGTGGTGGCGGTGGTGATGATGGTGGTGGTGATAGTGTTGGTGGTGCTGGTAATGTTAAGGAATGGTCGCTTTGGTTGTGGTGGTAATGGTGGTGGTGGTGGTTGTGATGTGAGTGGTGATGGTAGTAGTAGTAGTAGTAGTAGTAGTAGTAGTAGTAATAGTAGTAGTAGTAGTAATAGTAGTAGCAGCAGTAGTAGTAGTAGTAGTAGTAGTAGTAGTAGTAGTAGTAGTAGTAGTAGTAGCAGTAGTAGTAGTAGTAGTAGTAGTAGTAGTAGTAGTAGTAGTAGTAGTAGAAAAAGAACCAAAGGAAGTCACGGGCCACTCGAGTCTTTCAAACCTTGAGAGGCCGAAATCGATCCAAACAACGCGTGTAAGAGCGAGTGAAGTTTCCAATAAAGGTTTCCAGGTAGGCGGCGGCCCCTTGTAAGACCCAATTCAGGTAGCCTCGGCGTTGGGTCGGCGAGGGTCAACGTGGCTCCCGAGACACTAACAGAGGCTCAGGGCCCATATCCTCACACACATCAGATATATAAGGCTTTCATAGAGGTTGTTTTAGTATATCCATGGGTGGTTTTATGAGCCTAGTGATATTCTGAAAGTGAAATATACTGTTGTTGTGGAAGCCAAGAGTCTGATTATAGAGACCGGGGATACTTGTAGTGACGTGAGGAGAGACAGGTGCAATTTGAGAAGCGAGACGTTTAATCGATGGAGTGTTGGAAAGAAGTGATATAGATTCTACGACGCAAAACCCCGAACATAAAACTCGTGGGGGAGGGACGGGGAGGGACTGCATCGCCTCCCTTCCCCTTCCCCTGCCTGTAAGTTGAGGTAAAATAAACAGAAAAAGAAGTGGAAGAGAAAGGAAGGGAAGCAGTAAAGGAGAGAGAGAGAGAGAGAGAGAGAGAGAGAGAGAGAGAGAGAGAGAGAGAGAGAGAGAGAGAGAGAGAGAGAGAGAGAGAGAGAGAGAGAGAGAGAGAGAGAGAGAGAGAGAGAGAGAGAGAGAGAGAGAGAGAGAGAGAGAACAAGAAGAATAGGATGAATAAGGAGTTGAGAAGGAATACAATAACAACAAAAAAACCAATCGTATCAACAGAAGAAAGGAAGAGAAGGCAAAGGGAAAGAAAGGGAAGCAGGAAAGAAGAGAAAGACAAAGAAGAACTGGATGAATAAGTCGTGAATAAAGAGTTAGAGGACATATAATAATACCCACATTCACAACGGCGTCACAATTAAGTCAGATAGCACATGAGCTCCCCCTATAAGTAGATGTCCTGGAGGCATTTCCACGTGAGCGACCTCCATCCTTTACGGCGCACACCTGAGTAACCTTTGCCTCAAAAATACACCTTTCCTCACCTCGTTTCATGCAGGTAGCGAGCACAAAAGAAATGCCCCAAACATGAACCTTCGGGTTATCTATCCTGTATACCCCCGCTCTCTCCTATTCCTCCTCCTCCTCTCCCTTCATCCCTGCTATGCTCCTCCGCCTCACCGACCGCTCTCTCTCCCTTTCTTCCCGTTTCGATTCATCTCACCCTCATCCTGCCTCCACTCCTCCTCTTACCCCTTCTACTCCCTCCACCTCTCTCCCTTCCCTTTCCACTTCACCTCTCCCTCTCTCTCCTGTTCCACTTTGCCTCTCTCTCCCTCCCAGGTTAGTCAGTGAAATGAAGATACGAGTCAATTTTTGGAAGTGGAGAAAGTCTGTGTTTGTTCCACACGAGTAAGGCCTTTGTTCCTTACTTCCCACGTCTCTCTCTCTCTCTCTGTTTATTTCTCTCATTTGTTTATTGTTCTTTGCCTAATTAACTCCTTGCATCTTTATTCTTCTCTCTCTCTCTCTCTCTCTCTCTCTCCGTTATTTCTGTACAGGAACTATCACACGCCACGACTGCTCCCTTCCCTTCCTTCTTCCTCCTCGTCCTCCTCCTCCTCCTCCTCCTTCTCCTCCTCCTCCTCGTGCTGTCAGTCGCCGGGAGCCTCAACTCTGACACTTCCCCGTCAGTTATCAGCCATTGTTGCCGCTCTCCCTCCCACAACTTCGCTTAGGTTGAGGGCAAGAAGGGGAGGCAGGGAGGAGGAGGAAGTGGAGGCACGGAGAGGAGGCAGGGAGGAGTGAAGAAAGGAGAGGAAGGGAAGGAAAGATGACAAAAGGAGGAAGGAAAGAGAGGAAGAGAAAAAAATATCAATGCAGGAAAGGAGAGAAGGTTGAGTAAGGAAAAGAAAACAGGAAAGAGAGAGGAAGGGAAGGAACGATGACAAAATGAGGAAGGAAAGAAAATAAGAAAAAACAATCAGAGCAAAAGAACAGAAACTTGAGAGTAAAGAAATAAAGAAGAAAGCAAAGAGAGAGAAGAGAGGTTAGAAGGAAAAAAATCTATATTCACGTACGGGGAATCAGAAAATTGTAGATAAAGAAGATGAGGAGGAGGAGGAGAGAGAGAGAAAGGGAAGGAAGGGCGGAAGAATGAGAGAGAGAGAGGAAGAAGGGAGCGGAAAAATGTCTATATAGGTTCAATAAAGAAATAAGGTTAAGAGAATTGAAGGGAGGCAGCAAAGGAGATGGGATATAAAAAAGATTGTAAAGGAAAAGAGGGGAAAATAATTATGACAAAAAGAAGAATATAGATAAAGGTTGAAGAAAAAGAAGGTTGAGGGAAAGAAAGGAAAGCAGTAAAGAATAGAGAATAGGGATGATGGAATGAAGGAAGTAAAGGAAGGAAGGAGTGGAAGAACAAGAAAACAAGTAGAAAGGAAGGAAAGGAAGAATGGAAGAGGAAATATGAGAAAGACAAAAATAGAGGAATGAAGAAATAGGACAAAAAAAGAATATATATAAGAAAGAAAAAGAAGATTGAGGGAAAGAAAGGAAAGTAGTAAAGAAGACAGAATAGGGACGATGGAATGAAGAAGGAGAGGAAGGAAGGAGAAAAAAAGAACAAGAAAACAAGTAGAAAGGAAGGAAAGGAAGAATGGAAGAGGAAATATGAGAAAAACAAAAAAAAAAAACTAACATAAAAGGAAGAGAGGCAAAGTTGAGAGTAAAAACATGTTCGTAAGAAAGGAAGAGGAGTGGAAGAGGTGGAGGAGAGGTGGAGAGTGTTGAAAATTAGTGGAGAGAAAAAAAATAAGAATAATGAAACAGACAAGTGGAGACCTTAAGGGGAGTAATAAGGGCGGGAAGGGAGAAGGGAGGGAGATGAGGTAAGGGAGATAAGGGTGGAGGGAGGGCACAGTCAAGAGGGAAGGGGGGGAGGAGGAGACAATGAGAGAGAGAGAGAGAGAGAGAGAGAGAGAGAGAGAGAGAGAGAGAGAGAGAGAGAGAGAGAGAGAGAGAGAGAGAGAGAGAGAGAGAGAGAGAGAGAGAGAGAGAGAGAGAGAGAGAGAGAGAGAGAGAGAGAGAGAGAGAGAGAGAGAGAGAGAGAGAGAGAGAGAGAGAGAGAGAGAGAGAGAGAGAGAGAGAGAGAGAGAGAGAGAGAGAGAGTAAAAGAGAAAAAAATAGAAAGAAAAGTAAGAGAGAGAGAGAGAGAGAGAGAGAGAGAGAGAGAGAGAGAGAGAGAGAGAGAGAGAGAGAGAGAGAGAGAGAGAGAGAGAGAGAGAGAGAGAGAAAAACAAATGTCCTCATGTAGTACTAGACATGTCAAATGGGAGTACATGGGGGGGAGGGAGGGAGGGGGAGGGGGAGAGGGGGGGGGGACGTCATTCCCTTTAAAGGCGACGTCTGAAGTCAGTCTGATGTCAGCCTATCGAATCCCAATACTCCAGGCCTGACCCTGTATCTATCCCGCCCTATCTCTGTCTATCTGTCTTCCACTCCATTGCTCTCTCTCTCTCTCTCTCTCTCTTCACTGTTCCCGCCCGGTGCCCTTATCGTCCTACCCTCCTCCCCTCCCTCCCTCCCTTCTTTCTCCCTTCCCTCTCCCTTCCTCCTTTCTCCCTCCCTTTTCCCTTCCATTATTCCTCCCTTTTTGTCTGTTCCTTTATTTTTTTCTCTTTTTTTCCAGTAATTTTCAACACTTCCCATCTCGTCTCTCGTCTCTCTCGTCTCTCGTCTCTCTCGTCTCTCGTCTCTCTCTCTCTCTCTCTCTCTCTCTCTCTCTCTCTCCACCATTTAATGAGAGCCCCGCAGCCCCCACCTCACTCACCTTTACTGGGAGGCTCACATTAATAGCTCAGACCTTTGTTCCTTTCCCTCCTTTCACCCTTCCTCCCTCTTTTCTCCCTCCCAACCTTCCAGCCACGTCCCAAGTACCTGCCTCCTCCTCCTCCTCCTCCTCTTCTTCCTGCTCCTCTTCTCCTCTTTCTTTCTCTTTACTTAATCTTGTTTTTTGTGTCACTTAATCTTCGTCCATTCTCTCTTCGCTGTTTTTTTTATTATTTCTCCTCCTCCTCCTCTTCTTCTCCTGCCTTCTCCTTCTTCTCCTCCTTCTCCTCTCTCTCTTACCTTGTCCATCCTCCCTTCCCTCCTTCGGTTGCTCGCCTGCTCTTCCTCCTCTTCCTCTTCCTCTTCCTCCTACTTCTCCTCCTCTTAACTCGTCTTTCGTATTACTCTTCTATCCTTCCTTCATCCTCATTTTTTCTTCTTATTTCCTCTCTTTCTTTTCCCCCCCTTGCTCTTCCTCCTCTTCTTCCTCTTACTTATCTTCCTACTTTTTACTTGTCTTTCGTATCGCTCCTCTTCTTCAATCCTCTCTTCGTCCTCTTTCTTTTTCTTCTTATTTCTCCCTCTTTCTTTTGCCCGCTTGCTCTTCCTCCTCTTCTTCCTCTTACTTCTCCTTCTTCTTCTCTTTACTCGTCTCTCGTATCGCTCTTCTTCCATCCTCTCTTCGTCCTCTTTTTTTTAACATCTTGCTTCGGTTCTTCATCTCCTCGTGTCTAAGATCAAAGTCGCCGCTTCTCGCATCATCCGCCTCATCACAACTCTCTGTCTCTCTGTCTCCCATCAGTCATTACCTCCCCATTGCCTTCTCCCCTCACCTCCGCCACTTCCTCTGCGATCACTAATCATCTCAAGGAACCTTACAACCTCTTCTTTTATCCTCCTCCTCCGCTTCCTTCACCTCCGTCATTCTCCCGGAAAAACCCACCCTGGAAGCCTGACTTATCAACCTGAATCAACCCCTTCGCTGTCACTCTCTCCCTTCACCCCAAACTGCTGCTCTTCAACCTCCATTCACTTCTCCGTACACTCCCTTTGCCCTACAACCATTACAGCCATTACAGTATCTCCATTACTCTTACAATTGTTATCCCTATTGTTATTAGTTGAGTCTTTACAGCAATCATTTTACACCGCTTGTCCAACCCCCTACCACTACCGTCATCACCATCCCTCACTCACTCGGTCGGTCGGTCGGTCGGTTGGTTGATGAGTCGTCCGCCACCACTCACTGTCCCCATAACACTGATCACACATCACCATTATTCTGTTCATTTATTCCGTTCCCTTTCACTTGCTCGATTAAACACCACCATCACCTCTGTCACCAGCCCTCCCCGCACCATCCCCCACCACCTCCGCCGCCCACCACCTAACAATTACTCACGCCATCGCTTATACGTTTGACCTCCCCGCTTTCACCCCCGCTGGATTACCCCCCCTCCGCCTCCCTTCACTTCGTCATCTCTTCTTCATTCACCGAACTCTCCTTCATTACTCTGCGGTATCCCTCGTCCGCCTTGTCTTACCCAGAATATCATAATGGAGCACTACCTCATTGCTGCGCCTCCCACGAACATGACAAGCGCACTCATTCAATATAACGCTCTGTTTTTTTATTTTACAGTGGAGGAGTCAGTTCAAGGGCATAAAAAAGGGTAATAAATGTGAAAAAAAGCCGCTACTCACTGATCCTGTAAAGAGTTAGAGGAGTGGCCGAAAAATAGGTCAGTTTCGGGAGGAGAGGTGCCCTGATACCCTGACCATCTTAACCCTTACCATCTCATATTTTCACACTGAGAACTCAATAGCTTTACCCTCTTTATAACATCACTGCACATTGGATCACCACCTCCCATCACCCTAACTTGAACACAACACATACTTAACCCGGTAACAGCGGGGATCATGTTTCTTGAAGGCCCCACTAAGCGAATTAATAAGAAAAAATCATCACTCACACAAACCACTTCATACTATATATATCAACGCATGTGGGATCAGGTTTGGCATCATCTATTTTGGGGGGTTTACATCATGGCGAAAATTTGGCCCGTTGCTGGTACCGGGTTAACCAGAACACTCCTTTCCTTGACCTTAACCACCACATGCAATCCTCCTAAGCACCTCATAACACACCCTTCCTAACCCGTCCGCTGCAATTGGCACGGCTTTGGCCTTCACTGGTAGCGTGGTAACATATACTCCCAGGTCTTTCTCTGCCTCTGTGGTGGAAGTGGAGTGTTTCCCATGTGGTATTGGTGTGCTGGATTTCCCTTCACTGGTAGCGTGGTAACATATACTCCCAGGTCTTTCTCTGTCTCTGTGGTGGATAATGAAGTGTTTCCCATGTGGTATTGGTATGATGGATTTCCCTTCACTGGTAGCGTGGTAACATATACTCCCAGGTCTTTCTCTGCCTCTGTGATGGATAGTGGAGTGTTTCCCATGTGGTATTGGTATGCTGGATATCCCTTCACTGGTAGCGTGGTAACATATACTCCCAGGTCTTTCTCTGCCTCTTTGGTGGATAGTGGAGTGTTTCCCATGTGGTATTGGTGTGCTGGATATCCCTTCACTGGTAGCGTGGTAACATATACTCCCAGGTCTTTCTCTGCCTCTGTAGTGGATAGTGGAGTGTTTCCCATGTGGTATTGGTATGCTGGATATCCCTTCACTGGTAGCCTGGTTACATATACTCCCAGGTCTTTCTCTGTCTCTGTGATGGATAATGGAGTGTTTCCCATGTGGTATTGGTATGCTGGATATCCCTTCACTGGTAGCGTGGTAACATATACTTCCAGGTCTTTCTCTGCCTCTGTGGTGGATAGTGGAGTGTTTCCCATGTGGTACTGGTATGCTGGATATCCCTTCACTGGTAGCGTGGTAGCATATACTCCCAGGTCTTTCTCTGCCTCTGTGGTGGATAGTGGAGTGTTTCCCATGTGGTATTGGTATGCTGGATATCCCTTCACTGGTAGCCTGGTTACATATACTCCCAGGTCTTTCTCTGCCTCTGTGGTGGATAGTGGAGTGTTTCCCATGTGGTATTGGTGTGCTGGATATCCCTTCACTGGTAGCGTGGTAACATATACTCCCAGGTCTTTCTCTGCCTCTGTGGTGGATAGTGGAGTGTTTCCCATGTGGTATTGGTGTGCTGGATTCCCCTTCACTGGTAGCGTGGTAACATATACTCCCAGGTCTTTCTCTGCCTCTGTGGTGGATAGTGGAGTGTTTCCCATGTGGTATTGGTATGCTGGATATCCCTTCACTAGTAGCCTGGTTACATACACTCCCAGGTCTTTCTCTGCCTCTGTGGTGGATAGTGTAGTGTTTCCCATGTGGTATTGGTGTGCTGGATATCCCTTCACTGGTAGCGTGGTAACATATACTCCCAGGTCTTTCTCTGCCTCTGTGGTGGATAGTGGAGTGTTTCCCATGTGGTATTGGTATGTTGGATATCCCCTCCCAAGGTGCATGACTTTACATTTTTCTTCATTGAATTGTAGCAGCCACTTTTTGTTCCATTCCTGTAGCTTGGTGATGTCTGAATGTAGGAAATCCGCAGTCAAGGGGCTAAACACCGATATTTTACCCTGATCAGAACGCACTCTCACCCTAGCCAATGCTCCTCCTCACCTTGTAACACTCTAAAAACTCTCCCCCACACCCTTACTCAAATCACCACACCTCCCACCCACCATGGCCCTCCTAAACACACACTCACCAACCTGATCTTTTCCTCTTCCTTCAGGACATCGCCTTCCCTCACATCTTTATGGTAACACTCATGCAAGACAAACTAACACACACCACGTGTCCTCAACATCCCCCCCCCCCCCACCAATGCTGCCAGATTATCGTATTCACCATATTGTATTCATCACTTGTAAGCCTCAAACTCTCGTACCTACACAAATGCCGATCGAAAATTGAAGTTAGCGTTAAAACTCTTAATTATTGATGTTTCTTGGTGCTTTTTTGCTATAGTTATCGGTCAGAACTACGAAAATACAATGCCTTGAGTACGATAATTTGACAACGCTGCCCCCAGCCACCCCCCATCCCCCGCTCTCCCTCACCTTCGCCTTCCTTCATCTGCACACTCTCATTATTCATGTATTTCTCTGTTTCCAGCCATCGCCTCCTTCACGTCACTGGAATAACAAGGGGAAAATTATACCCAAGGCAACACAGTTTCCTCCTCACCGCCACACACCCCGCTGCTACCCCCGAACATGGAGATTAGAATAACAAGGAGAAAACTAACATGGAAAAGATTAGACTAACAAGGAGAAAACTAACAAGGAGAAAACTAACAAGGAGAAAATCAAACCCCAAAACTAACAAGAGAAAATTGAATAAAAATCTAACAAGGAGAAAATTAAATGGAATAAAAAACTAACAAGGAGAAAATTAAACCCCAAAAAACTAACAAGGAGAAAATTAAACCCCAAAAAACTAACAAGGAGAAAATTAAACCCCAAAAAACTAACAAGGAGAAAATTAAACCCCAAAAAACTAACAAGGAGAAAATTAAACCCCAAAAAACTAACAAGGAGCAAATTAAACCACAAAAAACTAACAAGGAGCAAATTAAACCCCAAAAAACTAACAAGGAGCAAATTAAACCCCAAAAAACTAACAAGGAGAAAATTAAACCCCAAAAAACTAACAAGGAGAAAATTAAACCCCAAAAAACTAACAAGGAGAAAATTAAACCCCAAAAAACTAACAAGGGGAAAATTAAACCCCCAAAAAACTAACAAGAAAATTAAACCCCAAAAAACTAACAAGGGGAAAATTAAACCCCAAAAAACTAACAAGGGGAAAATTAAACCCCAAAAAACTAACAAGGGGAAAATTAAACCCCAAAAAACTAACAAGGGGAAAATTAAACCCCAAAAAACTAACAAGGGGAAAATTAAACCCCCAAAACTAGCAAGGAAAATTAAACCCCAAAACTAACAAGGAAAATTAAACCCCAAAATACTAACAAGGGGAAAATTAAACCCCAAAAAACTAACAAGGAGAAAATTAAACCCCAAACAACTAACACGGGGAAAATTAAACCCCAAAAACTAACAAGGGAAAATTAAACCCCAAAAACTAACAAGGAAAATTAAACCCCAAAAACTAACAAGGGGAAAATTAAACCCCAAAAAACTAACAAGGGGAAAATTAAACCCCAAAAAACTAACAAGGAGAAAATTAAACCCCAAAAAACTAACAAGGAGCAAATTAAACCCAAAAAACTAACAAGGAGCAAATTAAACCCAAAAAACTAACAAGGAGAAAATCAAACCCAAAAAACTAACAAGGAGAAAATTAAACCCCAAAAAACTAACAAGGAGAAAATTAAACCCCCAAAAAACTAACAAGAAAATTAAACCCCAAAAAACTATCAAAAGGAGGAAATTCAACCCAAACCACCACAATTTCCGCCTCCTCACCACACAACCAGCTGCTCTCCCTTACTGTCTCCACCCGCAAACACTCGCCTCACCAATGCTGTGATTAATAAGGAGTGTATTTCATTAACTCAACTCATTAACCTTCCTAGTATTTTTAAAAGAGTAAGAGTAATTAAGGGTATATAGATTTGCATTGGATTATCCCACTTCATGATAAAGGGGGTATTGATGAGCGAAAAAGATGTTATATAGCGTAATTAAACTAAGCTCCTTCGCTGTATCCTTTCCGTAACATTTCATTTTGTTTATAGTGGCATAGATTCATTGCCACCTACGCTAACCCTGTCTATCCTTTCTTTCTTCTTCATGGAATCGCTGCTCGCCACCTATTTACCTTTACGAAAATATACACACCCTAACCAACCTGTTCCTGACTACCCCCATCTTACCCATTTCCTACGAAGCATTTCCTACACGTAACATCTCTTCAGCTTAAGCAGTTCTTGGGGTAGTGACATTTCCTAGCTTCAAAAGGGGTGCGCCACATTTTCTACGAAGCATTTCCTACACGTAACATCTCTTCAGCTTAAGCAGTTCTTGGGGTAGTGACATTTCCTAGCTTCAAAAGGGGTGCGCCACATTTCCTACGAAGCATTTCCTACACGTAACATCTCTTCAGCTTAAGCAGTTCTTGGGGTAGTGGCATTTCCTAGCTTCAAAAGGGGAGCGCCACATTTTCTACGAAGCATTTCCTACACGTAACATCTCTTCAGCTTAAAGCAGTTCTTAGGGTAGTGACATTTCCTACATAGATACAGCTATTATATCCTGCACATAAAAGTGTATTCTGTCACACTTCCTACAGGGATCCAATCACATTTCCTACACCAAGAACGGCAGCGAGTTCGAGTCAAGCCGTGTTTGAATCGAAATTTTGAGTATGAGTCACATCTACCTAGGGAGACAAGTGGAGCTCACATTCAGACAAGAGTTGAGTCGAGTCAAGTTAAGGATCGACCCAGCACTGTTCTCTCCATCCGTGGGACGCGCACACGTAATAGCGCCACTATTTTTTCCGCAACTAAGGTGAAGTGGCATTTTATGGACCTTTACTGCACATTCTGGCCAGGACAGTGTTTTTTCTGCCCGGTGGACACGCTACCTCTTGTGCTGATTCAATAGCTATTTTTGTGGCAGCAGCAGAATACAACCTTGTAAAATGCTTCTTGTCATACGATCGTTCATGACAGGGTTGAGGTATGATTTAAAATAAAGATCCTCTGAAATGAATGTGCTCACGATATACAGTTTTAACTTGTTCTATAGTTTCAGTTTATATACGTATGTTTTTAACCCGGTAGCTGCGGGGATCATGTTTCTTAAAGCCCCTCTAAGCGAGAAAAATGAGAAAAAATCATCACTCACGCAAAACATTTCATAATATATAGTACCAATGCATTTGTGATCAGTTTATGCATCATCTCTTTTGGGGGTTTATATAATGGTAAAAATTTGGCTCGTCGCTGCTACACGGTAAAGCCACAAATTTGGCCCGTCGCTGCTACCGGGTTAAAGAGAGAAAGTAAAACCCCACATTATCAATCCCTAGACTTTTTGCACACTTCTTTTTATTTTTTTTAATAACAACAAAGGAGACACCTCAAGGGCACAAAAAAAGCTCGCTACTCGCTGCTCCCAAAAAGAATCCAAAGAGGTGGCTGTGCAACTGTGATTCCTCTGCTAAAACTTTTCATTCGTTTGCACTTCACTTTTGTATATTGCACGAGAATTGTAGGAGATATGACAGTATAAATGTCGAATCACGCCGGAGGCACCGTTTTGTGTAGGAGTTATGCTGGGTACTCAGTTGTTGTGTAGGAAATGTGCTGGATACTAGTTTTTTGTTTCAGGAAATATGACCGACTATGTGTAGGAAATGTGACAGTTTTTTTTTTTACAACAAAGGAGACGGCTCAAGGGCAACAAAAAGTGTATAAAAAAAAAGCCCGCTACTTACCGCTCCCACAACAGACAAAAGTAAAGAGTGGCCAAAAGAGAGGTCAATTTCGGGTGGAGAGGTGTCTTGATACACTCTTCTTGAAGGAGGTCAAGTCATAGGCAGGAGGAAATGCAGACGAAGGAAGGCTGTTCCAGAGTTTACCAGTGTAAGGGATGAAAGAGTGAAGATGCTTGTTAACTCCTGCATAAGGGATTTGGACAGTAAAGGGATGTGTTGTCGAAGAATAGGGGATAGATCTTTGGAAGATTGTGTCGAGTTGATAAGTGAAAAAACTGAGTTTTTGAGGCGTTGAAGAACACAAGGTTCTTCTTGCCCCAATCGGAAATGTTAGTAAGGTCTGAGATTAAGTGTTATGCAGCCTCCAGCCTGGAATCGTCTAATTCCTGTTGAGTTGGCCTTCTATCAATACTCCAATACTCCAACTTTTGTAATTTTGTAGGAAATA